>NC_142260.1:13662500-13870000 GCF_052056855.1 Sturnus vulgaris
ACAAGGACAAGCTGTACAAGTGGGAGAGTATGAACCACTTGATTGGAAGTTGCTAGCACAGTTACGACAGACAGTAAGTCAGTTCGGGTTTCGGAGCGAGCCAGCCAAGCAAATGCTAGACTATCTATTTGACACATATTTATTACTGCCAAATGATCTAAAAAGCATAGCAAAATTGATTTTCACACCACATCAGCAAATGCTATTTAATGCTCACTGGCAAGCTCTTGTTGCCGAGGCAGTTGCGGTACAAAGAGGTCAGGGTGATCCCTTAGCCGGGATTACAGCAGATGAGTTAATGGGAGTGGGCGCATTCCGCAGGTCAGAAACTCAGTTACTCCCGGGGGCCGACAGGGTTAGAGAAGCCATGCGTATCGTAAGAACTGCTATTGATCAGGTGAAAGATAGCTCAGGTATACCCATGTATATGGGAATAAAACAAGGAAGGGAGGAATCCTTTGGGGACTTTGTAGATAAGGCTACCGCTGCTATCGATAGGGCAGGAGTTCCAGAGTATATGAGAGGGGCGATGTTAAAGCAATGTGCGTTACAAAATAGCAATGAGGCAACAAAGAGGGTATTGTCAACTCTAGGAGCTAATTGGACGATAGAAGAGGCATTAGAAAGAATGGCGCTGCAGCCATCAGGGTCGCAGGTTTTCTTAATTAATGCACTAAAAGAAATAGGCTTAGGGCTGCAGAAACAAGCTGAATCCACACAGTCGCAGGTGCTAGCTGCTCTTGCCCCGCTCCGTGCTTCCACAGCAGCACCGGCCGCAGCGAGCAACCACCGATCTCCTTCGGCGCGATGCTTTAGATGCGGAAACGGGGGCCACTTTCGACGAGACTGCCGAGCCTCAGGAGTGTGGTGCCAGAACTGCCAGAACAACACGCACAACACGTCAGCTTGTCGCCGCAAATCGGGAAACTCCAGGCGGAGCGCGCCCGGCAGCCGCGCCCAGACACAAGTAGCCGCCGTAACATCAGCGCCATCTCCTGTCTGCAACCAGCCACAACAGGGAGCCTGGGACTCGATTTGGCAGCCGCAATAAAAACATCATTGATAACAACACGCCCCGCTAAAATCCCAACTGGAGTACAAAGCCCGGTAACTATTAAAGGACAAGCTTTTGGAGGACTAATAGTGGGACGCTCATCAAGCTCCATTTTAGGACTGTTTGTACTACCAGGTGTCATCGATGCAGACTACACTGGGGAAATACAAATAATAGTCTATACTCCTTTTCCTCCTCTAACAATTGAGGCAAATCAACGTATTGCTCAATTTATTCCACTTCCACAGTTGAGCCGGGGTATTCAACCACAAACACAAACCCCGCGCAAGGACCAAGGTTTTGGGTCCTCTGGTGTTGCTCTGCTCACAATGGATCTCAATACTAGACCCAAAAAGGAGGTGAGGTTCACCTATGCAGGACGTACAATAAAAATGATGGGACTTTTAGACACTGGAGCAGATACCAGCATTGTTTCTCCAGAAAAATGGCCCTGTGATTGGCCATCATTACAAACCACGGATACCGTGACGGGCGTCGGAGGGTTCACCCTCGCAAAGAAAACGCCCCCAATAAGAGTCACTATAGATGGGCAAGACTTGGTAACTGTGTTATCAGTAGTTGCATTACCGCCCATGGTACATTGTCTAATTGGAAGAGACATTTTAGCTCAGCTTGGGGTCATTCTATCCAACGAGCACCCTTTGGGGTAATTGCCATTGCTTGGACTTTCCCAATTCCAATCACCTGGACTACCAATGAACCGGTAATGGTTAAGCAATGGCCTCTAAAAAGGGAAAGTCTAATACAAGCACATCAACTCGTGAAAGAACAATTTCAACAAGGACATTTAAAACTTTCCACGAGCCCATGGAACACGCCAATTTTTGTGATCAAAAAGAAATCAGGGAAATATCGTCTTCTGCATGATTTAAGAGCAGTGAATAATCAAATGGAAGCAATGGGAGCGTTACAACCGGGACTTCCCAATCCAGCCATGCTCCCACAACATTGGCCTCTTTTAATTATTGACTTAAAAGACTGCTTTTTTACTATAGCCTTACACCCCCAGGATACAAAAAGATTTGCATTTACCCTACCGGCAATTAACAGGGGGGAACCTGACAAAAGATATGAATGGACTGTACTCCCACAAGGTATGAAAAACTCGCCTACTTTGTGCCAACTATATGTTGATGCGGCCTTGCAACCTCTAAGACTAAAATGGCCCGACACAATTATTTACCACTACATGGATGACATCCTATTCGCCCAAAAAATAGCATTTACAGATATTCAAATGCAGGAAATTCGAAACACCTTAGCAAAAGCATCTCTCATGATAGCTCCAGAAAAGATACAGCAATCTACACCATGGAAGTACCTGGGATGGACTATTACAAATCAAATCGTACGGCCACAAAAACTTCAAATTGCAACAAAAATCACCAATCTAAATGAAGCACAACGCTTACTAGGAGATCTACAGTGGCTCAAACCAATTGTTGGGATACCCAACTCTCTACTAGAATCCCTCAGGCCACTGCTCAAGGGGACCGATCCAACCACACCTGTAACCATGACACCACAACAAAAAGACGCTCTCAATGGCATTATTCGCTGCGTCAATGAAGGATTTGTCTCCCGCCGGGATGTATCATTACCTATAGACCTCACCATTTGGAATACTCCTGATCATCTACTTGGAGCACTTACACAGACACAAAAGAAAACGGGGGAGATACAGGTACTAGAGTGGATAACCCCACCTTTACAAGCAAAAAGGACAATCAGTACAAAAATCGAACAAGTAGCTACCTTGATTCGTAAGGGTCGGGTAAGGATTCTGGAAATCACCGGAACAGGCCCGACCGCAATCCACCTACCCATGAAAAAGGAGGACTTAGATTGGTACCTCCTCAACTCTGAGGACTTACAAACGGCTTTGCTGGAAGCTGGAGCAGCAGTCAACACAGGACCGCTGACACCACGTCATCTTCAGTGGTTAGGAAATTGGGACTGGGTATTAAAGCCAACACGATCGGAACAGCCGATAGCGGGTGCCATCACAGCATTCACGGACGCCGGAAAGAAATCGAGGAGGGCAGCCATCACCTGGAAAGAAGGCCCTCGATGGAAAAAACAAATAATAGACGCTACTCCAGAGGACAGTTTACAAACATTGGAATTGCTTGCTGTTGTGTGGGCACTAAGTGAACTGCAAGGGCCTTTGAATGTGGTCACTGACTCATTTTATGTTGCAGGAGTAGCACAAAGAATTGAAGACGCCTCTGTGAAAGAGGTGCAGAACAAGAGACTCTATGAACTCTTGCTGCAGCTAAAGCGAGCAGTAGGAGCAAGGTTTAAGCCTTATTGTATCATACACATCAGAAGCCACAAGTGGGATGTAGGCTTGGGTGAGGGCAATGCCAGGGCAGATAGATTGGTTATGAATGTAGCAGATGATAGGGGGATTGAGGCAAGAGAGTCACACACACGATTTCACCAGAATGCTAAAGGATTAGTGCGCGAGTTCAAAATAGGTATACAAGAAGCAAAGGCAATAGTGAGAGCCTGTCCCACCTGTAGTCATCACAACAGTGGGGTGGGTCTTGGGTGTGGGGTAAATCCTCGGGGTCTAGAAAGTAATGAAATTTGGCAAATGGATGTTACACATGTAGCAGAATTTGGTAGGCTCAAATACGTGCACGTCACAATAGACACCTACAGCAAGTACATTTGGGCTACAGCACAAACAGGAGAAAAGGCAATCCATGTAATAAGGCACCTAACAAGTTGCTTTGCAGTCATGGGAATGCCTAGGGAAATAAAGACCGACAATGGACCAGCCTATGTCGGCAAAAGAGTAAGCCAGTTCATGAGACTCTGGGGAATTAAACACATCACAGGAGTACCACACTCGCCCACAGGACAAGCCATAGTAGAAAGAGCCAATGGGACACTCAAACAGTACCTACTCAAGCACAAATCCATAGATGATCCACAAGAAAGGTTAGCTAAGGTTCTCTATGTTATGAATTTTTTGTGTGTGTTTGGAGAAGAGTCGGAGCCGCCTGCAATTAGACATAGAGGGAAAAGGGAAAGTAACAAGGAAGAAAGCACAAAAGCGTGGGTAAAGTATCGGGATCCAAAGACAGGGATATGGAATGGCCCCGCTGAGGTAATATATTGGGGCAGAGGTTATGTTTGTGTTTCTACTCCCACAGGAACAGTTTGGGTCCCTGCTAGGTGGGTGAAGCCCATTCTAAATGACCCAGTGGGTGGAAAGATTCCTGAGGACGCGATTGACACCGAACGACCGAGAACGGATTCATCAGAAACTAGCAGTGACCTTGCAGCCCTATTTACAAGAGCTGGGACAGTATAGCCGCGTAGCCCGCGAAGCACTGCAGCAGCCACCGTTAGACTGGGCCGATTGGATTGAGATCCACGCCTACGAGGAAGAGCAGCCCCTCAATGACCGTCCATGTTGCGCATGTGGGGGGTCGTGGTGTGAGGCTTGGGTGGCTTTAAAGTGTGGGCGCTGTGGGGATTGCTCGTGGGTAAGGCAGCAAACAGTATATAATTTATGGTGTGCCAAGTGTCAAGGTGAAGATATAAGGCGTTCAAGCTGGGGTGCAGCCTTAGAGGGAGAAGCAGGGGTACCATATGCACAACTCCCGAGCATATATGAAGCACCAGAACAACTTATGTTAGCTTGGGCCCGATGGGCGACTGCTAAGTGGCTCTGGAGGCAGCGCATCAACGCAAAATCTCGCATTGTTGCTGCCAGGTGTATGCATAAGGTGCCACATTTGCCTTTCCCTCGGGTAGGACCAGTTAAGCCAGGTACCGACCCTGAAGAGGTGTTAGACCAGTGCATAGAAAAAGTAAAGCAGTGGCACATAGCAGCAGACAATCCAAAGTACAGGAGGAAGAAGCCACGTAAGCAACGAAAATGATATTCATCACACTGCTTATGCTTACTAACTTTGCTTGCACAAATGCTTTTCCAATGGAGCACACACCTAGAAAAAATGTATGGGTAACATTTGCTAACATAACAAGGCAAGAATCAATCTGCTTAAGCTTAGGGGGAGCGCAGAACCCCTTCAAAACTTGTCTTGTAGGATTGCCAGTCTGGAAGCCAAGAGAGTTTGCAGGGTATCTTAATAACAGTAACCTGCCTGCAAAGAGAGATGACGATTTATTACAAGGCTGTGCCTATCTTGGCATTTATCCCTCACAACATGATGGATGCTGGCAATGTGAATTTGTCTTAGCTTTGAATAGAACCTTAGCCTCTCCTCCGGAGGAGATTGATCTCTTTGGAAGCACTAACGCATCAATGGGGAAAAACGCAGGAGGATGGTTTAGTTTTTTGCCCCTAGAAAACAAAAACTTTAACACACACCGCAAGTATTGGGCAACCCTTGATTCGGCCCTTACTAGTCTACCAACAATTCATACTCAACTCTACCCCAAATGTAACGGTAGGTACATCACAAAGGCAAGAGCACTACCCCCAGGAATATTTTTAATTTGTGGGGATCGTGCCTGGAATGGTATTCCAGTGAGGCCACAAGGGGGACCCTGCTATCTAGGGAAACTAACCATGTTTCACCCCAATGTAACTACTCTCATGCAACTTGCAAGCAATGCAAATAGAACAAAACGCGGTTTACACGATCTTGACTGCACCGGCATAGGGCAACCACACTTTTGGAGTGACTTTAGACAGGTAGCAACTGCTGTACTCCTCCCTCACGCAGCAGCCAGGAAAGCTATGGCCCTAGCCGAACAGTTAAGGTGCTGGGCAAAAGATGAATTTAACACCACCTCTCAGGTGTTAGACATGATGGCCAGGGATGTCTCAAGTGTTAACCATGCAGTACTGCAAAACAGAGCAGCCATCGATTTCCTGCTTCTAGCGCAGGGACACGGTTGTGAGGAATTTGAAGGAATGTGCTGCATGAATTTGTCTGACCACTCTGAATCCATTCACAAAAAGATATGAGACATACAAAACAGACTACATGACCTAAAGAAGGAAGATGGTTGGGACATTGATGAATGGCTAAAAAGCCTGGGCCTTGGAGGATGGATTCGGACCATCATTAAGTATGCTATCATGATCTTAGGCGTATTCTTATGCTTAGCTTTGTTGCTTCCTTGCTTGATAACTTGCTTGCAAAATTTCATCCAAAAAACTGTTAGCAAGGCTTGGCATACTAATCTTCTCGCTCAAAAAGAAAACGGGGGAAGTGTAGAGAGCCTGGTGCAGGAATGGCTAGAAGAGAGAGGCCATAGTCAGATCAATTTAGTCAGGCTAACAAAGCAGGCCTCAGCCTCAAGGGCACAGTAAAAGGGAAGGCACGTAGAATTGTGATAAGATGAACAAAGACAGACTGTAAAAGAAGAACTAGAAGAACTCTGCTAGCCATAAAATTGCAAAAGTGTAGCCACAAAGTTAGCCGATCAGCATAGTGACGCATATGGCAAGGCAACCAATGATGAGCTTAGCTTTTGCAATATGCATGAGCTAATTAAGCACTGTATTTAATCGCCACTCTGCTTATCAATAAACGAGACTTTGCAGATGACCGAATTGGTGTCCGTGTCTCCCTTCTCCGACAGTGCATCACCAATCCGATGGAGCTAACCTTCTAATTTCTCTGATAGACCTGATTTGGCAAAGCCAGTCCAGGGATCAACCCGTATACCGAGATACTTTTCCAAGTTTTCTGGATCAATCATGGTGAGGGAGGAACCATTTATGATCCAAGCAGGACAGTCATTGATGGAATAAGAGTCTCGTGTTGGCTTGATGTAAAAGCCGTAACACTTTTTCCCCTGTGTCTGGAGACCCATAAGTTCACAAAAAGTCTCCAGAATCTTGATGCTACCACACATTCCGTCCCAGGAATTACTCAACAGTACTAAATTATCGGCAAAGGCCATAGCTGTAATTTTCAACCCTCCTCGTTGGACCCCCTGACCATCTTTTCCAATTTGCGGAGAAGAGGATCAAGAGAGGAGATTAAATAACACAGGTGACATGGTATCTCCTTGCTTGACTCCTGTAAGAATCTTAATGGGGTCAGTTTTCTCAGTTTTCAAACCGATGTACATGGTAACATTCCTATACATTTCTTTAACAAGATGAATCACATGGGGATCAACCTCCCTCTGCACCAGACCCATAATAATATGTTTAGAGATGGTATCAAAGGCCTTGGCAATGTCCACAAACACAATCTCCAGTTCACAATGCTCCCGCTTAGCATGTTTGACCACAAGCTGTAATAGCTTCAGGTTCTCAGAACACCTCGATGCCCGAATGAAACCCTTTTGCCTGGGGTTAATGGGACATGCCTGGGTCAGTCTCACTGTAACAATCCTGGAAAACAACCTAAACACCACAGAGACAAAGATAGGCCTCCAGTTATTGATGTCACCCAACTTACCCACATTGCTGGACTTTGGAATCAAGACAGTCCAGCAGTCCCGGAGTATATCGGGTATAGTTCAAGTAACAAGCCAGAGGTTGAAAATCTCCATCAACAGAGAAAACTTTGGGTGTTTTTTAATAAGATGGCCCAAAGTAATCTTATCTGGCCCGGGAGCAGAGGTTTTTACCCATCTCTTTCATGTTCTTCTCAATTCCTTTTTATAATCATAGCCTGAAAAATGGTGTTATCAGCTTCCCCATGTGGTGGAAAAGATTCAAGACTCCTAAAATCAACCAATGTTTCCCATCAAGCTTTAAAGGCAGAGTGGACAATGCCAGATGGTATTTGGTATTGCAATGCTTTGATGTCATCCAATATAATTCGTGCACGTCTCCCTCTGTGCAAATGGAACAATTTCTGATATCGAAGATATTTCCATTTCTTCTTAGCCCTTTTCTGCATCCAATTAGTTGCCGTCATGGATGCTTTCTAGCCTCGGGACTTCTGTGACTTCCGGTCCCTGGAAAATTCTACATTCTTACTAAGCCCACCCAGGCTACCAAAACACTTCTTATAGATTTCTTTCACCACCATTTGTGGATCTTGTCCGTCCAAAATTTTCTCAAAGGCTCCCTGACAATTGGCAAAACCATATGCTGCCAATCTCTTCTTGATGGCATCACAGGAATGGAGCTTCAACTGTCCCTCCTTTGGCAAACCAGCACCTTGAGGAAGTTCCTCTTTCTCCTCTTTTCTGCTCTCATCTACCGTTTGAGCTCTCTTGGAGGGAGCCTTCATCAAAAGGCGTCTTTTATAATGATCTGCTTTGTAGTCTTAGATGGAATATGCTCTGCAATTAACTGGTTGATGTTCTTATTACCAGCATACTTCACCACTAATTGACTCAGGAGAGCCTCTTCCTCTACCATCCACACCTTCTTGTGGGCTCCTCGTAATGATGATTCTTTTGGATGGGAGGCTACAATCCATTTCTAATTTCTCACAAGAGGATGCACCAGCCTCTTGTGCTGGCTCAGGCCAATCTTGGTGGAAAAATTTCCCTGGCATATCTCAAAACCCAATCACCTGTTGGTACCACACACACATCCCCTCTGCACTGTGGTACATGACAGGTAATGCTGTAGTATTTAAGATTTTGCTTACCACACTTCGAACATTTAAACCAGATATTTTTCTGCCCATGATTTCTCTTTAGATGGCCAATCAGCCCTAACATCTGGGTAAAACAGGTAGCACAATGAGACAGGATGGATTTTTGTCCGTGACGGACACAACAGGTGTTCTGATGAGTGACCCACCCTCGCTGGTCCCGGGAAGAGCTTTTGGTGTCCTCAGCTCTTCAATCACCCTTTGTATACACTCAGATTTACCTTCCTGAGCAAGCCTAACAGGCAAGGTCTCATATGGCTCAGGTAAGTTGGCCAAGCCCTCCCAGATAGTTTCTAGATGGATTCCAACCTCATGAATATAGGAGGAGTTTACAAACTCCAAACATAACAGCTTGAATCCCTCATCACTCCATATAAAGGGTAGTGATGGAACATCGGCTGGTTTGACTGTTAGATCTCCAGGGTCCGTCTGAGTGGCCATTTATATGTACTGTAAAGCCAACAACTGTACCATTTTAAGTCCGAAGAAATGCTAAAAGTCACGTGCAAGTGAGAGATATCAAAGTCAGCAGCGGGCCCTCACCCACATTGCCAACTGTGTCCAACTTAGGCCCTTGAACCAGGCTCTGGGTGACAGAGCAATAGCTGCGCCAATAATTTGTTTTGGCAGGTTCGTGAAACTACCGTTGGGTGGCAAGTCCAAGCAATAGGGAGGGACAGATATGACACCCTCACTCACACCGGGGCAGAAGCCGACTCAATTACCACAAAGGGTATCCAGCAGGACCCTGGAGAGGTGCAACTTCTGCAGCTGAGCCCAGTCAGTAACTGTGCCCTCATAAGGGTTAAGTAAAGGTGGCCCGTCCACCTTGGACAAGTCCAGTAAATTGGTCCAAATCAGGTGGTAATTGACGCGTCATGAAATAAGTCCTGTCCCTACTCACTATCGGCTGCCTAAATGGCTCGTGGCTGTACTACATCCCTAGCTACCATCTTATTTATTAAAACACAAAAAAATGTTAAGACATGTAAAAATATAAAAATCCTAGAAAAAGCTACAAAAAGTTACAAAATGAAACAGTAAAAGTTACAAAAATCACCTACTCTGGATTACATAGTTTTCTGGCCCTACTGGCGAACATACGTACAATGACCACAGATGACATGAGCGCTGCCACGGATAAAGTCCTTGCAATTTTCTCTTGCCTAGATTTACAAAGGCAAAGAGCTTCCAAAAGTTCAAAGTTTCCCTGGTGCCATTTTCCCCACACTCCAAGGGGAAAGCCCATAAAAACAATTTCCTTTGCATTGGTGAGGTTTTGTATCTTAGTTTCCAGATATTTGTACTTGTTCACTTTCTCTGCTGTGGTGTCCTCCAGTGATGTTTTGGCTGCTTTGTATTGTACTGTCACATCCACAACAAGTGCACGGGCGTCCTTCACAAATACCAGATCTGGCTTGTACAGTTCCTTGTTGGTATCCCTTATGTGCAGTTCTTTGAACACTACCCAGTGCTTCTTCTTCACCTCCTCAAGAAGCACTTTGAAGATGTAATTGTGCTTCTTGATCCGAGTGTCCTGCGTCACTGGGCAGTTGCCAATGATGTGGGCACTGGTTTCATTGTCCGCATTGCAGTGCCTACATGCCTTGATGTATTTATCCTGTCTACCCCTGGCTAGAAATTCTCTCGTGGGGTAGACGTTGGCCCTGAGTTGTATTGCAGTGAGGAGCTTCCTGTGAGGTATGCTTCTGTAATATTGTAGCCAATGATTGCTAATTTTATGTCCCTCAAAATTTATGATTCTGAGGCCTTGGGACACTAATTTGGTCCATTTGTTAAATTCATTTTTCCTCCAATTGCCTGGTTTTGGAAATTTACTTTTCAGGGCCAGTGCTTCGCACTCCGAAGTTGCGCTTGCACTATTAGATGGTTGGTTCACCGATGGAGCTTCCCAAATTGAAGGTATCTTCTCCCTGTTGCCTCCAGCTTCAATCCACAATTTCATATGCATTGGTTCCATTTGATCTTTCTCCAGGAACTTCATCATTTCATCCAAAGATTGTGCAATCTGATGCAGTCTTTGGGCCCGCATGCTGGGGATCAATCCTGCCAATTTGGTGATGTCCAAACCACTGTCCTTCATGCTCGAGTACAAGATGACATAGCAGGTGCACGAAGCTAGGTGCAGCCAGTCCTTGACTGCTGTTCGAATTTTCTGGTCAAGGGTCTTGAGGAAACCCTGCTTTCAGTTCTGAATGGTCTGCTAGGTAGGTCAGTCAAGGGATGGTGTATGTTTTGAGGATATCAATTATCTGCAGAAGTTTGAGTGGAGCTTGATCAATTCTTTGGAGCCAGAATTCCAGTTTTGTGGAGAGGTCGGATTTTGCTAGCCCAGTCCAAAGGTCAATCTGCAGGCCAGGGTATTTCTCTGATTCTCTGGGGTCAATCATGTTCAGGGGTGTACTATTGATGGTCCAGGTAGCGCAATCATTGATGGTGTAAGAGTCCTTCATTGGTTTGATGTAGAAGCTGTGGCACTTTTCCCCCTGTGTTTTGAGACCGATGAGATTGCAGAAGGTGTCTAATATTTTGATGTTTGTTTTCATGTTTTCCCTGGAGTACTAAACAAGACCAGATCGTCTGTAAATGCCATTGCTGTGCCGCTGCTCTGTTCTCAGTGGTACCCTTTGCCCTTCTCTTCCAACTTGCACAATAGGGCGTCCATCGCCAGGTTAAATAAAAGGAGTGACATTGGGTCACCCTATTTTACTCTCACCCAGATACGGATTTTATCTGTGTGCGTGTTTTTCTTCGTGGTGACATATGTACGGATGTCCATGTACATATTGCTCACCAGTTCAATGATGTGGGATCCACTCCCCTTTGGTGCAAGGCAATGATACGCTGGTGGCTTATGGTGTCAAAAGCCTTGGCGATGTCCACAAATACAACACCCAGTGGTCCGTGTTCTCTTTTAGCCAACTGAATTATAGTTTGCAGGAATTTGAGGTTTTCAGAGCATCCCGTCGCCCTAATAAAGACTCTTTGCCTTGGATTGATGGGGCACGCCTTGCTCAGCCTACTTGTTACAATCCTGGAGAACAGTCTCAACAAGATGGAACCAATCGTGATCGGTGTCCAGTAATTAACGTCCTTTAAGTGCTCCAGTTTTGTTGATTTGGGAATTAAAACAATCCTGTACTCCCTCACCATGTCTGGGATTTTTCCAGATGTTAATCACAAATTGAAGATCTTGGTGGTCCAGAAATACTCGGGATCCATCTTTTTGATATCTCCAAGAGTAATTCCATCTGAACCAGGAGCCGAGCCCTTGCTCATCCCCTGCACATTTTTCTTAATATCTTTAGCTGTAATTAACTCTCTGAAAGCACTATTGTTGGCTTTCCCAGTAATTTGGAAGTCCCCAAGGCTCTCGAATTTACCATGTGTTTCCCAACTGGCTTTAAAAACCGACTAAATTTCACTGGGTGGTATATCACAGGACAAACACTCTATGTCGTCTAAAATAATTTTTTGCAAGTTTCCCCCTATCAAGATGGAATAACCTCAGGAAGTAAGGGTAATCACCTCTCTTAATTGCTCCTGTCCTTCATCTGCTTCTGAAAAGGTCTCATTGGTTGCTTCTCCTGGGTCCCCTTTTTGTTCTTATCTCGGGTTGCTGTTCTTATCCGGCTTATCGATTCCAGGCATCCGAAGCAGACCTGCGCTGCTCGATCAATGATTGGTTGCATGTTTTGGCCATCTAGTAACTGCTTGAATGCCCGGGGGAAGGTTAATTAATTCGTTAATTGCCAGCTGGTATGAGTTCCCTGAGTATCTGTTGATGATGGGCCTGCAGCTGCTGATTGGTGGTTCCCATCCGTCCATTATCCTTATCAGGGTGGTGCCTTATCTTCTCCATTGTTCTCCCGGCAGCTGGTCTCCCTGACAGTTGGCTCTTATCAGGTCCACTGTCATTGGTTCCTGCCTGGGATTGCTGACTCATCTCAGGTTCCTCTCTCAAGCCCATCGCTGCTCTTCTGGCTCAATGACTTATCCGAGGTCCTTATCTTCTTCCTCTGCTGGTTTCCTGGGCAGCAACCACCTCTTGTCACTGATTTGCTGAGCCGTTTTGGTTGTGATGTGTTCTGCTATAAGCTTATTAATATTTTTGTTGCCCTCAAACTGTGCCTCCAGCCTTATCAGCAGTTCTTCCTCCTCCTTTGTCCAGCATCTTTTCTGAACTCCTCGGTTTGATGTTTCTTTTGGTTGGGAAGCAGTGATCCTTTCCTGATTTCTTATCAATTAATGTACCAATCTTTTGTGTTGTCCCAGGCCTATTTTAGTTTTGAAATCTCTGCTGCATACCTCACAAATCCACACCCCAGCTGGAGCCATTTCAATCTCTGGACCCCTGCATTTTGTGAAATGACAAGCAACACTGTGATAGTTATTTTCCTTCCCACAATTAACACACTGAAATCAAACCCTCCTTTTCCTGTGCGACCCCTTCAGATGTTCAATCAGGCCCAACACAGAGTTTACCCGGGTACCAAAGCAAAGACAAGGTGGATTTTTGTCAGGAACAGTCACCGTCATGGTGTCCTCTGGTGTCTGCTCCCTGTGTTTCCCAGGCATTGGAGGCGATGTTTTTGGCGTGTCCCACTTTCCTTCTTGCCACTCCTCTCCTCAAACACAAACGGTTCGCTGTCTTGTGGGAGGCTAGAATCTAAATTCTCTTCTGCACACGATTGTGGTGCACGCTGTTCATACACCTCAGGCAACCTGCTCAATCCCTCCCAATTAACAGAAAAATGAATACTTTCATGCACATGCAAATCTGACCTATAAAACTCTAAGTTCACCAGCAAAGCCAATTCAATTTCTGCCAAATTGGAAGTTTTAGATGGTAAATTTTGAGTTGCCATGTCTACCTGGACATTATTGGAAAACAGGTTGACCCGGTGTTTAGGAAATAAAGGCACCAGGTCAACCCCCCGGGAATTAGATGCAGAGCCTGGTTTAAAATTCCAGGACATCAGGTCAACCCAGTCAGAGGGGGACGTCTGAGTACCAATTGATACCCTGGACTGGCGTACCAGTGGACCCCAAACCCCCTCCTCCCAAGGAAGATTCTGGAATTTACCATTGAATTGGGACCACATTCGATGGAGAGAACAGAGTAGGTGGTCAATCCACTTACCGAACTCATTGCCCCTGATGAAACCGGGGGGCCAGGTTTCAGGCAAGGAAGCCACACAGCTTTTACCTAGGAATTTCACTGAATTTTGGCAGGAGTTCATTAGGCTGATGATTCCCAACAGCACCATACCTGGGGCAGAGGTCAACTTTGTCACCCTATGCAGGGTTACCAGTGGGACCACAAAGAAGTGTGATCTCTGCAGCGATGCCTAGTTTGTAACTATACTATACAAAGCTGCCTTAAAAGAGTCATAGTTACTCCTGCCATTTTACCCTCACTTCATTGAATTTCTTCACTTTGACACTCAGAGCACTGGGCAGAAACCACATGGCATCAACACCTGCCTTGGGCCTTCGTGATGCTTTGTTTTAATTAAACAGTCAGATTCCTCTGCTCCGCATCAGTTCTAAGCCGGCCCAGGGACCACCCACCCCTGGGGATCCTCCCCTGCACGAACCACTCAGCTGACACTGGCCAAGGCCGTGCATACCAGCCGCAAACTGCGCAAACCCCACCGGCGAGAACCAACGGGGCGGCAGTGCATGGCAACAATGGCAGCCTCCACTGAGACGCCAGCCCCAGCAAGGTGGAGGGCGGGCAGACAAGAGGTGAGTGTCACCTGCTGCAGCTGAGGCAATCCATGGGAAGGGCTCAGCATGCATCCAGAGTCACTGCCACGTGCGCACACATCCTGACACCCGGGCGGGCCACACAGACTGCACTCACCTGTGTGCAGTGCCTCATCCAGCTGCAGTGCGTGCCCAGCCTGACCAACCCAGCCCTTAGAGCCAATCCTTATCCTGAAGTTATGGATCCAGCTTGCCGACTTCCCTTACCTACATTGTTCCAACATGCCAGAGGCTGTTCACCTTGGACACCTGCTGCGGATATGGATATGGCCCAGCACGAGACTTACACCCTCTCCCCCGGATTTTCACAGGCCAGCGAGAGCTCACCGGATGCCACCAGAAGTGTGATGCTTTCCAAGGCACGGGCCCCTCTCTCGGGACAAACCCATTCCAGGGCGCCTGGTCCTTCATAAAGAAAAGAGAACTCTCCCCGGGGCTCCCTCCGGCTTCTCCGGGATCAGTTGCATCACCACACTGGGCGCCTCATGGTGCCTGTCTCTGCCACTCTGGATTAGGAGATCTGAACCCGACTCCCTTTCAATCGGCTGAGGGCAACGGAGGCCATCACCCACCCTTTCGGAACAGTGCTCGCCTATCGCTTAGGACTGACTGACCCATGTTCAACTGCTGTTCACATGGAACCCTGCTCCACCTTGACCTTCAAAGCTCTTGTTTGAATATTTGCTCCAATATTTGTCCAACAGCAGCTCCAGCACCCAGTTCTTCCTCCTGGCCTTTGCAGACCCGCCAGAGCTGCAGCTCCTGCACTTGGGGCTCTTCCTGGGCATCTCCCTGGCCACCCTCCTGGGCAACGGCCTCCTCATCCCTGTGAGAGTCTGCGACCAACAACTGCACACCCCTAGGGACTTCTTCCTGCTCAGCCTCTCTCTGCTCTACCAGGGCTCCATCTGCACCACTGTCCCTAAAGCCATGGCCAGTTCTCTCTGGGACACCAGTGCCACATCCTATGGGGAATGGGTTGCACTGGACTTTTTTCTCTGCCTCTTCCTTGGAACAGAATATTCTTTTCTCCCCAACTGTCACAGTAAAAGCTGGCTTGTTCCTAAGCAATAGATTTGGTCATACATGGGAGATGAAGCCTGGCCTGATAGACAGGCCTCCAGAGAACAGTGATAGAACAGATTTGGAAACAGACAAGGACCTGACCCAATGAGTCCCAGCCTAAGCCGCATAAGCTGTTGGTCAGAGAGCTGGGCAACCTGAACTTTCAACCAATCACAAGTGCTTGCCCAGTAATAAAGGTATTTAAGGTGAAGGGAGAACAATAAAGTGCTTTTTTGTCACATGGATCATAGAGTGCTGTGTCTCGGTCTTGGGCACAGCACCAGTCAATGTTACAGTTAGTGACAGCTGACGTGATTCGACATAACCACACCTGCGAAAGCAGAGGGAAACAATCCGTTCAGAAAAAGAGACAGGAAAAAATTTTGGCCCAAAGCCAAGTTTGTCCGAGAAATGGGAAGACACCCAGAAAATGAGATGGGACGCTGGCCTGGAGCTAGGGACATCCAAAAGACAGGAGAAGCTTTGGCTGCTAGCCAGGAAAAACACGGGAGTAACCTTCTCCACAGACAGACACCCAGTCATTCAGGTATGATCCAAGTTTTTGGAAGAGTGGGAGATAGATTATGAAGAGGAATCGCTTTTTGATTTATATTATGGACAAAAAGAAAAGGGGTAGAACCAACTAAAGAAACTGCATTAGATATGGACTATTGGACTAAAATTGGAGAAGAAATATTTAATGCTGCTTTAAAAGATGATAAAAATGCAATTAAAGCTTAAAAAACCTTGGAAAATAATTTTAAAGTTGCTAAAAGAGATAAAAGCCTATTTATCTAGCAGCAGCATGGAAGAAAATGTATTTATTCCATGCAGAGAGACTTTACAGACCAGCAAATCCCCAGTAGCCGGCTCCATCCCAATCTGCTATCGGGGAAGCCGAGGAAAACCCCCAAGATGGTGGTGACCTCGTGGCAGGAGAAGAAAAAGCTTGGGAAAAATCCCAAGATGATGGCAACCACATGGTCAACAGCGGGAAAAAAAAAACTCATCAAAGCCTTCTCAGTCTATTTCAATTGTGGCCAAATTGAAATTTGACTGCCAAGCAGAGAAAATTATAAAATCCAGATATTTCGGAGTTAAAAATGAAAATAAGTAATTTTGACTAGCTAACTTAGCTTTGGAAAAGCTAAAACCTTTTCTTTTGGGATATACATGAAGAATCTTATCCAGAGAAGATTCTCCTAAGTTATCATTTAAAGGAAAACTCCTCAACAGTATTAAACACTAAAATTGGATTGTAACTTATCAACAATTATAATTCTTACCACAGTGAAGCAATTAAAAAGTGCAGGTTTTGTTCCTGTTCTAATTTCTAAAAACAAAGAAAGGGGGAGAAAGGACAGATAGAAACACTTGTGTTCATAATTGAAGGGTTTTAAGTTAAATGGTTTATTGTTTTTTAAATAAAACAAATAAAGGAGAGTAAGGAATAAAGGAAATATGTATGTTCTTATTTAAAATGGTTTGAAACTATATGGTTGAAACTATATGGTTGAAACTATATGGTTTCTTGTTTTTTACAATGTTAATGGTTTGGAACTAAATGGTTCTTGTTTAATGTTGAATTGTAACATTGTAGTTACTAAGCATTGAAACTGTAACATGTCAAGCAAAAAATTATGCTGCCAACAGTTTTCTAAATAAAAACATCACAACTCAAATGATACATCAAGCACATCAATAAATTGGAATACTAAGCTTATAAAATTCAGTAACAAAATTTTAAATTTTTAACCGAAAAAGGGTGAATTGTGGCAATGAATATTGCAGCTTTTCTAAAAGATGCAATTTGAAACCTAGCCAGCCTGTGAAGCAGGCAGCTACCTGAAAAATCCCAGATCATCTCTTGGACCTTAAGAGCTCATGTATCATTGGACGAGAAAGTGAATGACAGAAATTGTAACCAACCACCTGTGTGAGACTGGGAAAGATTGACCACCTTATTTAAGCATGCTCACAAGAGAATAAAAAAAGCTTAAGCCTTGTTACAGTGAACTACGAGTGTCGAAGTGTGGAGTGTCCTATCTTTGTCTGGGACCGGGCACCCCCCAGTGGCCCAACCGAGGAAACAACAGAAAAACTGTAACAACGTCGCATTCGTCTCTAGCAGAATATTGCTGGGTAGAGAAGTTGCCCTCAGCCAGGCTTCGTCTTTGGTGACCTATTTAGGGGTGGACCAGTTGCCCTCCGCTTACCTTAGTCTTTGGCGGCCGACAGCTGGGTAGACCTGTTACCCTTGTGACAATTGATAAAAGATTCGTGTTAATCACAAAAGCATTAGGGTTTGTATAAACCAGAATACTAAGCTCTAAAGTGAAGCATGGACACTAGATAAAGGAAATTATATGATTAAATAATTCTGTTTAAAATCACCTTGTTATGTTATATTATGTTGTATTATGTTACATTATAATATGTTATGTTATGTTTTTCAAATAAGTTGTATTAGCTACCAGCTTGCAAAATTGGACTTCCCAAAAAGCCCTTCCTGCCTTTGTCTGATCAATACTGCCTATCCCAAAAACCAGACCAGACCTCCAGAACTTCCCTGGTGGTCATCTACAAGGACCGGATGGCTATCTGTGACTAATTATCACCCAAAGGCTTTGTGAATTTGTGAACAACGAGAAACCACAGTATAAGAAGAGGCTGCAAACCAAGGTTCGGTGGAGCGTGGAGTGGGCGGTGACCCCTCACGTTCCCCAGCACGCTGCTTGCTCTTTCTGTATCAAATAAAACAATCTAAATTTTGCTGAATATCGAGACTTTTGTCTCTCATTTATAACACCCTCCTCTGGTATTTGTCACTGGCGGACAACAGTGGGGTAGACCTGTTGTTGTCGGCCGGCCTTGCCACCTGGCCCCTGAGCGATGGCGCCACGTCTCTTCTATTGGACGCACGGCCCCTTTGCCCTCTGCAGACTAGCGAGCACACCTTCGGCAGGCTGCCTGCATGTCCGGCAGGCCCGGGTGCACACACAGCCGTGCACACATTCCTGCTCACACATGTTCTTTTCCCCCCACCAAAAGCTGGTACGTGAAGGCGGGCAAATTTCGGTCCCAGCCTGCGCCCGTGTCCCTGCTGGCTCCATGCCCCAGCAGCCACTGGTGAGCTCCGCTGGACTCTTCCCCAGCCCCAGCCTCAGCCCGCTCCACAGACATCCTGCCAGCACCCAGCTTCCCCAAGCGCTCCCCGAGAGGAGCCGGCAGTGTTCCTGTGCCCCCTCCCTGTGCCCGAATGGACAGCAGCCCTGCTCCCGGCTTCATTTCTGCAGCGCTCACTCACTCACCCGCCCGCCGCGCTGCCATCCTGCCACAGGCTTGACCGGCACCAGGGCTGAGCAGGAAGGAACACCACCAAACCAAAAGCAGAGAAAGCTGAACAGAAAGCTTCTTCGAAAAGGGACGGACTGAGCCAATCATCCCGCCACCATCTGCAAGCTGCTGCCAGCCCTGCTTCTGCACCAGACTCTCAGCCTGCTGGCCTCGGCATCAACCCCCTGCCCACCCTGCTGCCGCTGCCACTCCATGAATTGGTCGGTGGGACCCTGGGCAGGGGCGGGAAAAGTATGAAGATGGTGCCAGGAAGGCTGATGGTGGGGGGCGGGGTTGCCCCCAGCATTAATGGGCGGCTGCGAAAGAAGGGGCAGGGACGGGGAGAGGGCTTGAGAGAGGGTGAGAGGTTGTCTGTGAGTGTGTGTGTGTGTGTGTGTATGTGTCTGTGTCTGTGTCTATGTGTCTGTGTGTGTGTGCGTGGTGGTGTGGAGCTCTGAGGGGATGGCGTCTGGGTGCCAGTGTGTGGAGTGGGTGTGTGTGTCACTGTCTGTCTCTCTCTTTGTGAACGCGGCTTCGTGCTGGCCCTGGGCACCTCGGCACAGACCCCATTGCCCCCCCAGACCTGTGCCAAAGGCTAAAGACCTCCGTAGACCTGCCCTGGAAGAAGCGGCTCCTCTAACAATTCTCACCCTTTGGCTCAGGCTTTGTGTCCTTGAGAGGAGCTGGCAGAATTGTTGGGACCAGGCCAGGAGCAGGACACCCCAACATTATCCTCTCTGGGACACAGCAGCTGTGGCAGCCCCAGCATTCCCCTGTCTGTGACACCACAGCTGTGGCAGCCCCAACCTTCCATCCCTGGAGACGCTCCATGGCAGCTTCCAGTCAACGCAATGCACTGGCCACTGAGCACCCCCAGCCTGGCCTGATGGGGATTCCTCTGCACAGAGCTCAGGCAAGGCCCCCCTGGACACCTTCACTGTGCCACACACAGGTGTCACACAGTTACAGAGCTCTGCCCAGAGCTGCCAGGAGGAGGTGATTAAAAAAATATAACAAAAAGGCACAGCTTCTCTGAGCAGGCCAGACCTCCTGAAGAGAGACCCTGGATCAATATCAATCACAGAATGCTGCAATCAGCTCTGCTCTAAAGAGAACAGTAATAAAATACACCCTTGAAAATAGCATGTGTATTTCTAAGAATCTCTTTGAAGTATTTCTCAATAACTGGAGTAGGAAACCTTTCTAATGAACTGCACTAGACTAGAGGGAAATCAAGGCAGAGCCATGGTAAGTTAGCAAACTTCTCAAGAATTCAGTCAGAATTGAACTCCAAAGTTTCTGATAGTATTCATCCGTCCCCTTGAGGGACATGACTGAGAAAGTGTCCCCAGGTTCCAGTAAGAGCAGGAAATTGGAGGTAGAGATGACAGGTGGGGACAAAGAGAAGCCAAGTCTCAGTGCCCTGGGGCACAGCAGGGTCTGTGCCACCAAGGGCTGTGAGGAGACAGCTTGTCCTGAGCCTCTGGGGCCTCCTGGCACAGACCCAGCCTTGCTGGGTACTGTCACCTCTTGTCCTGCCCTCAGTATCCCCCCACATCCCAGTGGCCTCAGGGATCTGCTGGGACCAGTCCCTGGGGAGCCTTGGTCAGGAATGGCCCTGGGGGGCTCTTTCATGCTCCCAGGGACTGCAGGTTTTTCAGAGCACTTTGGGTTTTGCTTTTGCGTTTGAGTCTCTGAGAGCTTTGTGCAATCATGCCTTTGTCAGTAACAACACTCAGTGGGACTCATTAATACTTCAAGGTACTTCAGTTTTTTAAGGTACTTTCTTTTTTCCTTGCTTCTCTCAGTCTCTCAGAGGTTTTTGGACAATCATGGCCTCATATTCTCTCCTCCAAGAAGTCCATGAGGACCCTGTGTTGGGGATGGACATCAATGGGACCCATTCATGCCCCGAGATACTTTGGATTTTTCTTCTGACTTGGACTCCTGGAAGGGTTTGTGCAATCTTCTCTCAGGTCCTGAGGTTCAAGGGCTGTGATGGGTTGACTTGGGAAGAAGAAACTCAGAGGGAAGTTCTCTCTAAGAGAGCTTCCTCTGTGGGGGTTGGGATACCTTCAACAGCCAATTGGAGAAAGTTAGTTCTCTCTGTGAACACATATTTTGAAGGAGGTAATCGGGAACTGAGTCTCTTCGTCTTTCTGGGGGCTGAGCAGGTAACATCAACCCGAGTTTCCCCCCCGCCCCCATGCGGGGGGGGGGAGGCTCGGGAGGCCGCTTGGGCCCCATTTGCAAAGGAGGGGACCTGATGGCTGGGAGGAGGAAAGGCTTGTTAATAAGACCTTCATGACTTCCTCCTCCACGGGCCTGCGGCTCTGGGGTGGGAGGCCCGGTTTCCGCTGGTGTCGGAAGGGCCAGGCCTGCTCAGCCCCCACGCGGCCTGGGGGAGGCAGCCGGGCCCTGTCTGGGAAGCAGGAGTGACCATAAGCAGTGTAAGGCTGCAGCCCAGCCCCAAAAAGGCTGATTAACACCTCAGCTGCTCCCCCTCCAGCGCGGCCTGGGCCTGGCCCAACTCTTGTAGTTGTGTTAAACTTTAACTCTTTAGTGCTCAAATAAGATTTGCAAAACCTCCAGCCTTCCCTTGAATATGAAAGGGAATAAGAAGATTTATTAAGTCAGTGACGTAAAAGCTAAGTTTTTTAGATGGAAGGAAACTGAAGACATGCTGAGATGGCTGGAAATCATTTTGTAAGATTGTAGGAATGACCTGATGTACTGACTATTCCTATAAACCATAGAAAAAGACATGGGGGGATGGAGATGTTCCATTTAATGGATGATTTGACCAAAAAGCACCTGTGTTGAAAATCTTTTGCCCCAAAGACAGGGATTTCGGTTTCCTGAGGATGAAGCATGAACAAAAAGAAAAGAAATTAAGAGAACCTTAGCTATGAAACATTTCATCCTTAAAAATAATGCCCCATGAGACAGACATGGCCCACATCTACAGCTTTAGGAAGGCTGTAGAGTTAAGAGGAGTGTCACGATTGCAGGTTTCCGGGCTGATGCAAATCGTGAAAAATGAAACCACATGAAGACTGTTTTCTTCCTTCTTGTAGAAAAAAATCCCTACAGCTTTAACAAGAGGAAGCTTCTCTCTCCGAAAGTGAACTGAAAGAAACTAAATTAGGAACTGACTGAATTATTTGCTATATGTTTGTTTTATTGCTATGAAGGTTGTGTTATGAATGATGTTCTATTTTTCTCAATTTATCAAGCAACAAGATTAAATTTAATAGTAAGTTTTTAATAGTAACAAAATGAATACAATCAAAGTATTGGAGATGACAATTAAAGTATTGGAGATGAAACAATCAAAGTGCATATATTTAAGAATATACAAAATTTGGCAGTAAGTAATTTAGTATAATTGAGGTTCGTATAAAGCATAAGCAAAACCGACCGGGGAGGGGCCCCCCCTCCGACCGGGGATACGGGGAGTGGTTCGCCATTCCTCACGTATCAAAGCATCCAGGCTAACAATCCCACTTATATACTGTAGGCTACAGAAGTTTCTAGAAAACTCCTCCTAGTTTCTATTCCTAAGATCTATGTAACTATACTGCACGGCGCATGCTCTACTAATGGGTTAGGGGGTCTCTTATCCTTTTAAGGGTCTTATTTCCGGTGAAGGCCCATCATCATCATCAGTGACCGAGGTGTGACCTGCAGGTAGCGCAGGCGCCCTGTGTGACTGAGCAGATGTTTTCCATAACATGACTTTAATTAAGTCCCATGCTTGTGATCATTCCATTTTTGACAGCTTCAAGGTTGAAGCTGTATTTCTAGATGCCGCTTATCAGACCTTCGTCCTTCGACTATTCTTATCTGACTTTCTTCCAACCTCCTTCTTCGACTCCCAACATCTGGGAGATGTCTTTTATCCTATCTCACCCATCTCCCCCTTCTCACTCTGTAACAATTGTCTTCTATTGATCTAAATACAATTTTGTTAATATAGTTACAACTTAATTAGCACGAATCACATTTATCACAGTTGGGAGAGGGAAGGAAAGAGTAGTCTGAGAGAAATCTTACTCTGAATTTATTCCCCCCCCCCCGTTTTGTTTCTGTAGTTAATAAATTTTTTTATACTCTCTTAAGTTTTAGGCCTGCCTTGCTCTTTTGATCCTGGTTCTGTCTCACAACAGAAAAATGAGTTTCTTTAAATTAGCAAATCAAAATGAAGACATAATTTTGGTGCGTTAGCCGGGAAACAAAATTAAACCAAGACAAGGGCTCAGCACCAAATGCACCACAGGGCTTATTGCGATCAAGCAAGTTCTGACAAACCATGGCTCTGCCTTGATTTCCCTCTGCCCTGGTGCAGCTCATTAGGAAAGTTTCCTAAAATAGTTATGGAGAAATACATCAAAGAGTTTTTAAGAAATACATATTCCTATTTCAATGAATGCATTTTAGTACTGTTGTCTTTAGAGGTGATTGCAGTGATCTGTGATTGATATTGATCCAGGGTCTCTCCTCAGGAGGTCTGGCCTGCTCAGAGAAGCTGTGCCTTGAGGTCTGACCCAGTGTGGACAACCATGCTCCACATTCCCCAACCCCATCCTGTCTGTCCTCACTCACCTGGGACCTGCCTTGCTTAGAGAACTGGCTGAACTTAGGGAAAGAGGTGTTTTCTTTTTTTATATTTTTGAAGCAATCTAAAACTCCTAGTATTCCCCACTGCAAACAGACACAGCCTAAGGTATCACCAAGGAGGTTCCCCACCTCCAAGGCAGAACCCTGCAAAGAATGTTTGAGACCTTTGGACTCCTTGGTTCCCTGAGGCCTTGCAGTGTCACAAAGGCCCCTTGGGTCCACGAGGTTCTGTACTGTCACAATGGAGATTTGAGTCCATGGGGCCCCACGGTGTCACAATGCTCTTCTTGTTCCATGTGGCCTTGATCTGTCACAATGGACTTTTGTTTCATGAGGTTCTGTACTCAACAATGATCTCTATAGTTCAAAAGTGTCACAACAGACCCTTGGTTCCATGAGGTTCATTGGTGTCACCATGGTCTCCTTGGTTCCAGGAGCCATCCCAATGTCACGATAGATCCTTGGTTCCATGAGGTTCCTGCAGCAGGACTTTCCCTATGGCACAGCAGAGCTCATCTGTTCTGTCCATCAGCTGGGCCATTACTCAGGGCATCTTCCCCCTCTCAGGAATTGCTGAGATAACCCAGGCCCGACATCTGTCCTGTCCTGAGTTCTCTCTGGTGCCAGGGAGGTGGAATTCCCAGCTGACCATGAACATCTGGCCTTGAGAGCAGACTGAAGGGAGATAAGCCTCGAATTTCTGAGTGACACCCACTTCACTGTACAAACTATAAAAGCTACACAAAACTTTCACCAAGCAGAAATCTTCTGCATAGTCCCTGGAAACAGGTAGGGCTTCTCCCCCAAGTCTGGATGCATTTTTGTGGTTCCTTTTCAGGAGGTTCAGTGAAAGGGCTCCATGTGTACTCCCTCATCAATTTGGTGGTAAGTTACATTGACTGCTGATCTCTGCAATTTCTTCACTAGCTGTAATATAGGAAACTTCATTGTGCACTGTGTTTGTATCTACCTGGACTTCTTTTGTTTATCCTGTGCAGTAAGTAGTCAGTTTAAATTCTCTTGTATGTTAATCTTGAGTCCACTCAGTAAATAATTCATTTTATAATAGGTCTAATTAACCATTCTAAACCATTCTAAAGAATTTGAGAGCAAGAGCAATTTGGGGTGTAGATCGCCTGAAACAGAGTTACAGTCAGAAACCTGAGCATAAGGCAGGACTTATGTAAGCTATCACTCCATTCAAAACATATTTCAATTAAAAACAAAAAGAGAGAATATATTTTTTCCCATTTATTCTTTTCCTGTTCATAAATTTTTTATCAACAATCTCCAGTTCATACTGTTCCTGAGCACCTCCTCATGCAGTCTGAATAGATATGAAAATCAAGACCCTTTATGGCTGACACTCTGTCCCTACCCACACCCCACCATTTCCCCCATCCAACCCCTGACACTCAGAGGAGCCTTGTGCAAATCTGAGCTTCCTCCACCCCAGGCTGTACCTGCAGCTTTCAGTTCCTTGGCACCAACTCCCACCTGCTTTCCTTGGAGAAGGAGCTGCTGAGACACAGAGGAATGTTCATTTCTTGATAGCAAACAAAGCCAAAGGCAGGCACAGCTCCATAAAAAACAGAAATCCAGCCCAAGGAGTGCTGGGCAATGGAGCCACATCCAGGGGTGTCCTCAGGGCTCAGGACTGGGTCCAGGGCAGTTCAATCTCTTTATTGCTGATCTGGACGAGGGCATGGAGGGCACCCTCAGTCAGTGTCCAGGTGAGCCCAAGCTGGGTGGGAGTGTGGCTGTGCTGCAGGGCAGGAAGCTCTGCAGAGGGATCTGGACAGGCTGGAGCCATGGGCCCAGGACAATTGGATGAGGTTCACCAAGGCCAAGGGCCGGCTCCTGCCCTGGGCTCACAACCACCCCAAATCCCTGGCTGTGCCCTGTCCCTGATCCCCACAGCCTGTCCTGTTTCCTTCATCCCTGCATTGCCAGGGACTTTCTGGGACAAGGGAGCTCTGCTGTGGGTATGGAGGGAGGTGCAAGTGCCACCACTGCAGTCAGAGCCACAACTCATCAGGTTTGTGTTCTTTGGGGGTCAGGAACTGGTGAGACTCAGAGGCACAGAAAGTTTCTCTTCATGACCAACATAAAAAAAAAGGTACCAATGATATCATTTAATAAACATCAAAATTCTTCCCTCAGCTCTGTGCAATGTCCCAGCAGTATCTGACGTGTCCACCACAAAGGATTTCCATACAGGAACAATTTTAGACACAGACATTAGAAAGGGTGATTTTGTGATAGCTGTAAACACAATTAATATGTTGATGAATGTGGAGTGACCAGAGAACAACTAGGGGAGGAAATCTGGGAGCAATGGGAAGGCCATAGAACCAGCTGGTCTAGGGAAGAAATGTCCTTAGACATGGCCATTTAAACAGGAGAGGTGGAAACACCCAAATGAAGAAAGACATGAAATAATAGACAGTATAGTGGTAACACAGGTAGAGGGGAAGATCAGTATTTCTTGTCCTGCCATCAACACACATCCAGGAAATTTCTGTTCTGTCCTGGTGGGAAAACTTTGACATTTCTTAAAGTACTCAAATCCCCAGCTAATGAGATATGCTTGTGCACCTTGCAAGCATCAGGTCCCCTACAGCCCCAGAGGGGTCCTGTCCCATAAACATCTGCTCCAGCCCATTCCAAAATCGGGAGCAGCATTGTCCTTAGATCATCAGGGAGCTGAGATTGGAAGGGACCACAGCAAGTCTGCAGCCCAACCTGTCAGAAACTGGGTCAGACCAAGTGTCTCAAGGCTTGATTTGGTCTGAATTTGAAAATCCCAAAGGACAGGGAGGGGACAGCATCTCAGAACCTCTCTGACCCCATGGGAACAAAGGTTTCCCACATGTCCTGTCTGATCTCCCCTCATTCCCCTTCCACCCATTGTCTTTTATCTCCCCCCAGACCCCCCAGTACAGAGCCTGGCTCTGTGTTCTCCATCAGCTCCTGGGTGGCACTGCCAGGCTGGCATGAGGAGCCCCTCAGCCTTCCCTGCTCCAGGCTGGACAAGCCCAGCTCCCTCAGCCTCTCCTCACAGCCAAAGGGCTCCAGCCCCACCTTGGAGGCCCTTTCCTCACCCTGCTCCAGCTGCCAGACATCTTTCCTGCCCTGGGGAACCCAAACCAGGCCCCAGTGACCTGGAAAATCCCCGGCCTTCATGTCCTGGTCACACAGCCCTGGCCCCTTGTCCCCGTATCAGGCTCTGGAGTTGATTTGTGGAACATCCTTGGGGGAGGCTGTGGCTCCAGGTGGACCAGGGGGATCCCCGGGGACAGGGGACCCTGCTGGGCATGAACAGCATTGGCTTGTCTGGGGAAACTGTGAGAGGGGACTGGAGCAGAGTGACCAACCCAGTGACCTCACACAGCAACCATGTGATGTCACACAACCCCTTCTGTGATGTCACAGCCCTACTCTGTGATGTCACAGAGAGAGCCTATGTCATAGATGTTCGATGACCTCACATAACCCACTCTGTGATGTCATAGCCCATTCTGTGACCGCATGTTACCAGATGATAAATTGCCTACCCCAGCTGAGCTAACACAATGCTTGTTCTCCAAAACCACTGGCCTCTGGAAACCTCACAATGCCCCTTGTGTAAGAAGGGGAATTGGAAGTTCCCCAGCCTCAGTGTCCTGCCAACTCAGCCAGGCCAACTGGAACATTGGGGTTGTGGACCAGAGACAACCAGAGAGACCCGCAGGACAGAAGAACACATGGGTAAAGGGCAGGGGAAATATGTTAATGATTTTGGGGATATGATTATCATATCTATGTTTAGTCTAGGCCAATTGATGAATATGTATGCAAAGTACAGAATAGAAACAGAAACTTTCCTGTATTCAGAATGCAAGGGTTTGGGAAGAGCTCTCCCCCGTGCATCCAGCCAAATAAAGAATGCTCTTTTTAATGCTTCATTGGTGTTAAGGAGTTTTTGAATTGTTGGTAACACTCCCAAGGAAAGGTCTGTCTTCTGCTGTTCACAAACAGAGAAGGGCGAGTGGGAGATGTGGTGGTCAGAGGCTATTTGGATACAGTGACCATTAAATAATCAAGTCTTCAATATTCTGTGAAAGAACGAGGGACATCAACAAAAATCTACACTGGAAATATGGAGAGTAGCCTGTTCAGGATGCAGATTTGGGGATAACTGAATCAGGTACTGATTTTTTTAAGGACAACAGTCCTTTAAAACAAAAGATTAAAGGAAGGATGGACACGCTTCAAGGAAGAAATTTTGAAGAAGGAGCAGCCTGTCTCATTGCTCCAAAAAGTGAGCTAGTGAGGAAAATTACTGACCTGGCTGGGTATGGAGATTTTGCAGGAACTCAGGGAAAAAATGTGTATCACCTTTGGACACAGGAGCAGGCAACTCAGAAAGTATTCAAACATGCTAGTAGGTCATGCAGAAAGAAAGGCAGAGAGGTGAAAGCTCCATTATAGCTTAACCTGGCCAGTTCTGTGAAAAATAATGGAAAATATTAACAAAAGCAGGGACAAGGAGAACCTCAGCTCCATATTGGCTGCAGTGGTGAATATAGTAACTACAGATGAAGAAAGCTTTGAGGTACTTAACCCTTTCTTTGCCTCAGTTGTCAACAGTAAGACAAGTCATCCTCAGAACAAGTGTTCTCCTGAGCTGGTAGATGGGGACAAGGAGCAGAACAGACGCCTGTTGTCTTGGTTTAATTTTGACGTTTCCCGGCCAACGCACTAAATTAATGTCTTGAGTTTGAGTTGCCAATTTGAATAAACTTATTTTTCTTGTTGTGAGACAGAACTAGGAGCAAAAGAGCAAGGCAGGCCTAAAACTTGAGAGAGTATAAAAGAAAATTTATTAACTACACAACCAAAAAGAGAGGAAAAAAAAAAATTTCAGAATAAGATTTTTTAGATCACTCCTTCCCTCCCTCTCCCAATCTTCATAACAACAAAACAAACATATAACAAATACTTCAGTCAGTGCCCAATTTAGTCTTTCTCAGTTCACTTCTGGAGAGAGAAGCCTCTTCTTGTTGAAGTTCTAGGGATTTTTCCCACAAGAAGGAAAAAGACAGTTCTCTTGTGGTTTTATCTTTCACGATTTGCATCCGCCCGGGAACCTGCAATCGTGACGCTCCTCCCAACTCTACAGCTGTCCCAAAGTTGTAGATGTGGGCCATGTCTGTCTCATGGGGTATTACTTTTAAGAATGAAATGTTCAACCGCAAAGATTCTCTCTGTCCTTTTTTCTCTGCTCAGGCTTTATCTTCAGAAAACCAAAATCCCCTTCTTTTCTCAGGACAGAAATTCTCAACACAGGTGCTCTTTAGTCAAATCATCTATTAAATGGAACATTTTCATCCCCCCATGTCTCTTTCCATGGTTTATAGGAATATTCAGTACATCAGTTCATTCCTACAATTTCACAAAAAGATTTTCAGCCATTTCAGCATCTTCTCATTCTCTTTCCATCTTAAAAACTTAGCTCTTACATCACTGACTTCAGAAATCTTCTTATTCCCTTTCATATTCAAAGGAAAGGCTGGAGGCTTTGCAAATCTTATCTGAACACTAAAGAGTTAAAGTTTAACACAACTACAAGAGTTGGGCCAGGCTCAGGCTGTGCTGGGGGGGGGGCAGCCGAGGTGTTAATCAGCCTTTCTGGGGCTGAGCTGCAGCCCCACACTGCTCATGGCCACCCGGGCAGGCCCGGCCTGTCCGGCAGCAGCAAAAGTCGGCCTCCCCCCACGCCAGAGCCGCAGGCCCGTGGAGGAGGAAGCCGTGAAGGTCTTATCACACAACTTTTTCTCCCCCTGGCCATCGGGTCCCCCTCGTTGGCAAACGGGGCCCAAGCGACCTCCCGAGCCTCCCCCCCCCCCCCCCCCCCCGCATGGGGGAGAGGGAAGCTCGGGTTGGTGTTACCTGCTCAGCCGCCGGAAGACAAAGAGGGTCAGTTCCGGACCAACCCCCTCAAAACGTGTGCTCACGGAGCGAACCAACCCCCTCTAATTGGCTGTTGCAGGTATCCCAACCCCCAGAGAGGAAACTCCCTTAGGAAGAATCTCCCCTGAGTCTCCTTTTCCTAAGTCAACCCACCACATTTGTAATCCAGGAGGAAGCAGCTGGGGACCTGCTGAGCCACTCAGATGTTCACAGGTGTATCTGGGACCAGATGGGATCCATCCTTGGGGGATGAGGGAGCTGCTGGATGAGCTCCCCAAGCTGCTCTCCATCATTTCTCATCAATCCTGGCTCAGCAGGGAGGTTCCAGAGGACTGGAGGTGCCAACGTGAGCCCATCCCCAAGAAGGGCTGGAAGGAGGATCTGGGGAACTCCAGATCTGTCAGCCTGACCTCGGTGCCCAGCAAGGTGATGGAACAGATCACCTTGAGTGCCATCACAGGGCACCTACAGGATGAATGAGGCATCAGCTCTCTCAGCCTGGCTCCAGAGCAGAGGGGCTCCAGCCCTGCAAATGTCCATTGTGACACTGCAAGGTTTCATGGAACCAAGGATCCATTGTCACACTGTGGAAACACAGAGACCCTTGTGACCCTGGGGTGCCACATGGAAACAAGGGGCCATTGTGACACAGCAGAGCCCCATGGAACCAAGGAGAGCCTTGTGACACTGGGAAAACAAAGAGAGCATTGTGACACGCGGAATCTCACAGAAGCAAATGCGACACTGCAGATCCCCTTGGAACTGAGGAGACCACTGTTATACAATGGGGCCTCATGGAATCAAGGGGCCATTGTGACACTGTGGGGCATCAAGGAACCAAGGACACCATTTCAACACTGCAGAACCAAGGAGAACATTGCTACACTGAGGGGCCTCATGGAGCCATGGAATCCATTGTATCACTAAGGGGCCTCATGGAACCAAGTGTCCTTTGTGATGCTGCAGAACCCAGGGGCCATTGGGACACTTCAGGGCCTCATGGAACCAAGGAGAGCATTGTGACACTGCAAGGGCTCATGGAATCAAGGAACCCTTGTGACACAGGGGAGGCCAATGGAACCAAGTGTCCACTGTGACATTGCAGAGCCTCAAGGAACCAAGGGGCCATTATGACACTTCAGGGCCTCCTGAAAGCAAGAGGATCATTGTGACACTGTGGGGTCTTGTATAATCATGGTCCAGTGCGGCACTGCAGAGCCTCATGGAACCAAGGGCCATTTTAAAGCTGCAGAGTCAAGCAGACCTTTGAGACACTGTGGGGTCTGATTGAACTGATGAGAATATCGTGGCACTGTGAGACCTTATGGAAACAAGGATCCATTGTGACACTTTGGGGTCTCATGTGACCAGGAGTCCACTTGTGACACTGCAGAGCCAAGGAGATCATTATGACACTACAGGGTCTCATGGAAACAAGAGGCCATTGTGACACTGATACCAATAATCAGAAAAAAGAAAAGAAACTGCTTAACACCAAGGAGTAAGAGCCAAAAATGAGGGATGCGGGGCTCCAGATGGCTCTTTAAAATGCTGGGTTTTGTATCCAAATGATACAGCATGTCACAGGTCGTGGGTGACAAAAGCCCAGCACACAGCCTTTTCAGCCATAGCTGTGGGTTCATCTGAAGCCATCTCTAGTTCTGGTTACAATGCATTATATCTTTTTCATTGCAGAGCATCTTAAAACATGACAACCAATCAATATCTTTACTATTACTTATAGCCTATCTTAACTACTAACATTACCATAGTCATGTTACTATTTTACAATCACAAAAAGCTAGTGTGTTACAGTTTAATCTAAAGTTCTTTTTCAGTTTTCTTGCAGTGGAAAATTCTGAGATCTTTTCTCTACTTGCAACATGGCTTTCTTGTTTGCCTGTGAGAATCTTTTACTTGGTAAAAACATCTTTTGTTTGAGGTGGATTTATCTTTTGCTCTAAGTCATAAAAGCCCCTTCCAACTCACTTGCTCTTTTGCCCAGTAAGACTGGCTCAGCAATTCTTCTGTATCAAAACTTGCTATCGTTTCTATTCCTTCTTCAGATTCTGCATTCAAAGATCTTTCTGTTTTACATACATATCTGTGACACCTTCCTGTCAAATCCTTATCCTTCCCAACACTTGTACAGGTAAGATTCCAAAAGTTCTTTCTAACTTCAGGAAAAACCCTCCAATGGTGCATATCCAGCATCTAGTATCATCACATCCTGGCTGCACCTGCAGGAGAAGAAGCAGCAGCATTGTACACGTGGGATTGTTAAGGTGAACTCCTCTACACTTTGAACAGTGCTCATCACAAATAAATTTAATGGCACAGCAGTGCCATACATTTCTCCTAAAAGCTTCCCTGTAAGTAAACTTTGCTAAAAAGTTCATGCCAAGGATGAATGAGCAACTTCGGTCTCCGTCCGGAGGTGGAGGTGTTCTAAAACACTGACTTTCCGAGAGCAGCATCTCTCCTGAAGTGCTCGGGGCCCCAAGCCGCCCCCGGAGCGCGGTGCAGAAGCCGGCCCGGACTCAGCCGCAGCGCCGGGCACCGCGCATCGCTGCTCTGCAGGGCGGCCCGCACGTCCTCCAGCAGCTGCCGCAGGCTGCCCTTCTCCTGCTGCAGCTCGGCCATGCGCTCCTCGGCCCGCTCCAGCGCCACCATCTCCTCGCAGCGCTCTCGGGAGCAGGGCCCCGGCGGCCGCCGCTCGGGTTCGGCGGGGGCTGCCTGGGCCGATCTGGCTCTCGATGTTCTTCTCGCCCTCCCGGCCCAGCTGCAACCGCCGCCCCGTACGGGTGCTGAAGTGGTCGCAGAGCCGCGCGTGGAGCTGGCAGAAGGTGAGCTCGGCCCAGAGCCCGTCCCACAGCCCCGCGCACTCCTCGGGCTCCGCCGCCTCCTCCGGCCCCAGCGCCCGGCACAGAGTGCGGGAGTCCTCGCCGGGGATGCGGCCCGGCCCGGCGCAGTCCCGCTGCTGGAAGATCTCCTGCAGGGACTGCTCCGGGCCGCTGGCCAGCACGACCATCTCGTTCTCCACGCCGCGCTCCAGCCCGTAGTGGTGGGCGAGGGCGCTGAGCAGACACTGCGTGCGCCGGGCCAGCCGCCCGTAGGGATCCCAGCCCTCAGGCGGCTCCATCGCGCCCGCCCGGCTCGCCCCGCACGGAGCCTTTGTCCGGCAGGAGCAGGGACTCGGGCACAGCGGGCAGGTGCCGTCCTGCTCCGTTTGTCTGCCAAGCCTGCGCCCCAAGTGTGGTTCTTATTTCTTAACTAATTTCTCCTTGGTTTCTCTCTAACACAAGCAAGACAATAGCATCGCACAATCCAGTTTGACAAGTAAGGCTTGTGAACGAGTGAGTGCTTCCAGTAAATTAAAAACCCCATGTGCTTGAATGCCGACCTTCTGTTAGCTCAGCTTTCCTCATCTCGATAGATGAGGTGACTTTCTGCAGTTGGGATGTGGGTCTTAAGAGGTCTGAGTTAGACATGAGTAAGTCTTAAACTCAAAATTATTCCCAAAAAAACCCACAAAATTCCACAAATTAACCCCAGAATTTCCCCTTCCGTTCCTAAAAATCCACCTGGGATCTCCAAAATCTCACAAATTCCCCCCAAATCCACATGGGACCACAAAACCTACCTGAGACCCCCAAAAATTACCAGAATTCAACCCAAAATTCAGCAGGAAATGGCCAAAATTCCCATGGGAACCCCAAAAAATTCTCAGAATTCAACTAAAAATTCCACCTGAGACCCCCCACATCCCTCCTGGGATCCCCAAAATCCACCAAATCCTCAACTAAACCCATCCAGGAACCCCCAGAATTCCACAATTTCACCCCAAATCCCATCTGGGACCCGCTAAAACCCCTCCAATTCCTCCTCAAACCCTCCCCAAAGTCACTCCAAGTCGCCCCAAACTTCACCGGGCACCCCCACAAAATCCCACCAATCTCCCCTAAAACCCATCCAGAAACCTCCAAAGCCCACCTGGGAACCCCCAAAATCCCCCAAATTCACCAGACCTTCCAAATCCCACCTGGGAGCCCCAAACTCTCTCAAATCGCCCCCAAACCCACGCACATGCCCCAAAATCCCCCAAATTCACCCCAAAATCCCCCAAATTAACCCCAAAATCCCACAACTTCATTCCAAAATTTACTTGGGACCCACAAAATTCTCCTTAGACCCCCAAAATTTCCCCAAAATTCCACCTTGCATCTTCCAATCCCTTACCTTGGACCCCCAAACATCCACCAGGATCCCCCAAAATTCACCCTAAAATCCAGCTTTGATTCCCTCAAATCTCCTGAATTCACCCCAAAATACCTCTTGGAACTCCAGATTCCACCTGGGACCCTCTAAATTCCACAAATTCACCCCAAAATTCACCTAGGACCCCCAAAATTCTCCTGGAATCTCCCAAAATTCCATCAATCTTCCACAAAATTCTACTTGGGTCCCCTAAGTCCACACCTGGGATGCCCAAAATTGAACAAACTCACCCCAAACCCCACCTGGGACCCTCAAAATCTACCTGGGTCCCGCAAAATTCGCCTGAAACTCCCAAATCCTCAGCAGAGCCACCCAAATCCCATTATTTCACCCCAAAATACCACCTGTAACCCCCAAAATCCCCACACATCACCCACAAAATCTCCCAAATTCACCCCTAACTGCCTCCAATCCCACTCAAAACCCACCCAGATACCTCCAAATCTACCAAATTCACTCCAAGACGCATCTGCGACTCCCAAAATCACCAAAATTCACCCGAAAATCCATCTGCATCCCTCAAATTCATCCCAAAATTCTCGCAGGACTCCTAAATGCTCACCTGGATACCCCAAAATAGACAGAATTCACCCGAAAATCCGCCTGGCATCCCCAAAACTCACCTGAGAACCCTAAAATTCACATGTATACCCTAAAATTCACCAAATTCACCCCAAAATTCCCCTGAGATCCCTAGAATTCCACAAATTCCCCCTAAAATTCAACTGGGATTCCCCACATTCCACAAATTCACCCCAAACCTCGATACCCGGGATCCCCCAAAATTCCACAAATTCAACCCAAAATCAACCCAGGATCCCCCAGATCTCCCAAATTCTTCCCCAAAATCAACCTGGGACCCCTCAAAGTTCACCTGGATCTCTCCAAATCCCCCCCCCCCAATTCACCTGGGAACCCCCAAATCCCCAGAATTCTACCCAAAATTCACCTGGCACCCCAAAAACCTCCAAATTCACTCCAAAATGATTGGCAACTTTATACACTCGATTTTCCCACAAAAGGATCTAGAGCCCTGTGCGCTTCATATACAAACTAAATGCAAAAAACCTTTCTATTCATTCTCAGCAAAAAGATTTCCTATTCCTCCTTCTTTTGGACAAAACTGCCTTCACTTTCAAACTTATTCTCTTGCTCACTTACCTGCATAATGCTTAGTCCCTGTTCTGCATGCTCATTTTCTTCACTTTTACAAGGAATCCTCTCCTCATCTTCTTCTTCCTCTGCTTCTTCCATTTCCTGTGCCAAGATCACCTGTTTCTCTGTTAGATTTCTTTCTCCAGCTGATTTTTTTGACAACTGTCCCTATCTTCTGGCACCGCTCGCTCGAGAGAGGTGATTGTCCTGCTCTGCTCTGGGCTGGGACTGCGCTCTCTTCAAGCCCTGGGGGCAATTTTGGATGCCACAGCGTCAGAAAGACCTCAGGCTATTGGAGAAATGTCCAAAGGAGGGACACAGGGATAGCGAAGAGGCTGGAGGGAAAGCCATACAAAGAGTGGCTCAGGGCATTTGGTTCAGCTGCAGAGAGGACACTGAGCTCACACCTCACTTGGGACCTCTCAGCTCCTCCCAAGGGCAGCACAGGGACAGCTTTGCTCTCTGCTCTCTGCGACCAGGGACAGGAGCCAAGGGAATGCCAGGAGCTGTGTCAGGGGACGATTAGGCTGGCTATCAGGGAAAGGTTTTTTTCCTCAGAGGCTGGTCGGGCACTGAATAGGTTCTCCAGGCAATGGGCACAGCCCCAAGGCTGCCAGAGATCCAGGAGCGTTTGGCCAATGCTCTCAGGGATGCAGAGGGTGGGACTGTTGGAGTGTCTGTGCAGGGCCAGGAGTTGGACTTTGACGATCCCTAGGGGTCCCTTCCGACTCAGGAAACTCTTACCATTTTCCCCTCTTTCCTCTCCTTGCACAATGCTCTCAGCTTACTGTTCCACCGCATGCTCCACTTCTGAAACCTCCGCTACTTCTTTCCAGTTCAAGCACAGTTCTACTGGTTACAATCCAAAGATAGACAGATTGAAAAACAACCAAAAAGAACACACCTGTTTGGAATGTCGTGGTCTTATTTGGATCTCGAACTATGAAGTTGATTGTGCCTTGCAAGTTCTAAAAGCAAAACAACAACAGAAAACACCCACCACACCGTTTTAACATAGGGATTTGCTTTCTTCTAAGAAATCCATATCCCTTCTCAAAATTGATCTATTTCAGTAAGAGATCATCTTGAATAGATCACTTACTATCTAAAGAACCTGGAACACTCAAATCCGTAATGATAAGCCTGTTACCTTGTCATTTCCTGTTCCAAAGGCAAATGAATTTGCTCAAGTGCCGTTTGTAACAAGGACAGAGCTCAAAGTGTGGCTCTGAGAAATGTTTTGGTTTCCCTCTCCTATCTCCATCAAAAGCACTTTCTTCAATGGCTGAAACAATACTTGATGTAGTCTGAATTTTAAAGGTCATGAAAATTTTCTCCAAAGTGAAAAATTAATATAACAGTCAGGTTTGAAACCAACGGGAATTTTTGTTTTACCTGTTTGAAGATTCCCTTCACACTAAAATGCTGGCTGATGGATACCTAGAAGAAATCAATTCCCACAAAATGCTTCTGGGTAAGCCATTACGTCATCCATTACAATTTGCTTCAGTGTCCTGTTCCTGTCCAATTGAAGGTCCCTGTTTAAGAGACTCAAGTACGGAGAGAAATAAAATTAAATATGACTACAGTGCCTTTAAATCTAAATCGAACTTCCTGATCAATCTCATAAAACCTTTAGGCTAAATGTTGCCATTGATCTGTTTCTACTGAACACAATCACGTCCTGGCTTGTTAGAGATTAGTTCATTACAAAGAAAGAAACGCAGAGAAGTTAAAATATTTCCAAAGAAGCATTTGACATCCTTCCTTTTGGATGGGGAACCATTCCAACACTGCTTACATAAGAGGTCAAATGACTTCCATGTTAGTTCTGCACTGTGCTCAGCGGAGCCTTTCTGGTTTATTTGCTTTTGACTTGGACATAAAGCTGAGTCTTGATTCAAGAAAAATCAATATTCACACTTGTTTTCATTTACACGGACATTGGTTTGGTCTCCTAAACAAAGAGAATGATGGGGAATTTATGTAGGTGTTCAGATAGGTAACATTCTCTTTCCGCAACCTGGCATTGTATTTTCACTTGGTCTGTTACCTCTGGCTTTGTTTTAACGGCTCAAATTATTAGGAAGAGTATCAAACCTCCAGCTCTAACCACAGTCCCACTGCGAGGTGTGTGAAGGTATGTGCATCTGCCCCTCAGGTCCATACTGCTCTTCTAATGTGCCTCTGATTGAGCAGGTAGGAAAGACCTCCTGGGTGTGTGAACTGTGCTGCTTCCTCTATGGCTTCAGAGCTGCTGCTAAGATCTTCAGGAAGGAGAGCGGTATTGTACCCATTTTTAGATGGTTTTTAAAGTTGCAAGTGCTTGGCTATCTTAAACGTCTGAGTTCCTAGAACTTTGAATGGGATCAAATCTGTGAGTGAAGAGATGATGGTGCAGACCAACTTCTGATTCCGGTGATCCAAGAATCTGCACTACTACTTTGATCTTCTGAATAAGGCATGGATGTGATGGTATTCACAGTAATACTGAGGTGCTATGGTTTTTGAATGATAGCAGTCTTCCTTTGTCCCATTCCTAAACCGTGGGCATTATTTGCCTTAACCTTGTTCAGTAGGGACATTATTCTATATTCTTACACGAAGTGAAAAGCACTCTTTTTCCATACCTTCACACAGCAGCATTAAAACAAGGCCTAAGTAGTACAACCAATGTTCAAAGATGCTCTACCTTTTAAATTGACAATACAAAATTCATACCTTGTTCTAAGTTGATCTCAAGAAGAAAGGGTGTTCTCCAAATACTCCTTCATCCCTTCCTCAGTGCTCACCGTTTTCCTTTTTTCTAAGATTGTGTCCAGATCACTTTCATCATCTAAGGCCACATAAAAAAGCTAGTAAAAATGGTTTCGTAGATACTAAAATCTCCCCAACTATTTAGGATTCAAGGAAGTTAATTATGCACATATCTTCTACACCCAGAAGAGAAAGCTACCTCAGCAAAACTCATCGCCTATGAAAATCTTCCTAGATAATGAACACCTCTGACACTGCCACCCCAAGCTGGTTTTTGAAACAATGAGAACCTCACATCCAATCAGACTCTAGACCTGCACAAGATCTCGTCATAGCAACTTGCAGCCACTTTCTACAGAAAGCAGCAGTGATCTCTATCACTGTTGCCATACCAACAATAAGACAGGACTGTCCATTCAGCATGAATCAAGCAGTTAGCAAAAATGCACTTGACAGAATGAAACTGAAGAGTAGAAATTTCCATCTAAAAGTCAAAGATTTCATTTTTAATTGTGTAGCAGGTATTTTGAATTTCAGAGGGCTCTTTGCATTAAGAAGTCCTATCTTTATAGCACACCCTTGTTTTTATGTTTCTACCTGGATTATGGCCATTTAGCCGTCTCCTTCAAATCACTCCAAAGAAAAACATTCAAGTGAACAAGTTCTTTCTAAACTGCTGGAAGGTGAAATGAATGAGTAAGAGGATATGTAACATGATAAAAGGCTGCCTGGAATTTTACGACTGGTATCCAACATGGCGTCTTCTATCTGGAGAGTAAAAAAATCAGTCTCCAAGTAAACTGGTAAGAATGCGGATTCTCAAAACTTCTGTTTATTCTGGCACCATAAAGCACCAAATCACATTCTATTATTTATCCCTTTAGAAACAACTGCCCGACTTTTTTTATGTATGGAAAAGATTGGAAGACATTTGGGAGATCATTTCCAGCTCTTCCTGAAGTCTGATCTTAAGCAGACTGGGCCATACGTCATTCATCGCTATCATATGTATTTCAGATAGAAATGATCATAAAAATACAATCTATTTCTCTTACAAATAACAAACACAAGAATTATGAACACTTCCACATGAAACTCTTCCACACCAAACTGTTTCTCTGGAGTGTTTTGTCACACTATGGACCTCTTTCTAAGGTGACATCAATAGCCTACCACGCAGAAGGCATTGCAGGTGGGAGCACAGGAAGAACAGACTAATCCCAAGGAGTGATGAAGATATATGTCATCAAATGAAAGAAACGTACATCCACGTGCTCCACTTCTTCTTCAAACCTACATTTTCGTTTCTCAGTCATCTGAAGCATGTTGGAGTGCACAACTTCAGCATCTTCTGCTGTGCAAATGTTCATATCCAACAGGGTCATCTGAAGGAAAAGAAGAACAAATTATTGACATGCACAGAAGAAATACTGTGTGGCTTTCAGAGAGCCTGGCTACACATAGTGTTTCTTTTCTTGTGATGGACAGAGAAAGATTCAGCCTCCTACATGCCATATTAGATTACTAAACAATACCATCTGGTTGGACACAAAGGGAGAAATTGAGGCAGAGGTGGAATTTCTTTCCCAAGATAAGACAGATTTAGCACAAGGGCTGAGGCTCCTTGCATCTTCCACATTCATGTAGGACAGCACTCCCTTCATTACTGGCATTTGTTACGGCTTTTCCACATTTCAAGTACAAATACCAACTACTACTGGGAAACCAAACGGATGGCTTACTTTTTGAACAGAGTAAGGCGGAGGTTAAAAAGGAATTCTACTTATTATCTCAATGTTTGGTGCATCCTCAGACGCATTTTACTCTAATGACACATTGGACCACGGCTATCACAGCCAAAAGCAGTGGCACTCAACTTGCACATCTGCCCTTTCTCCTGACATTTGCCCTCGACCAGCTCATACTGGATGCTCATTTTCTCCACGCACTCCACATTAGGGCTGTCTGAATGATACGGAACAGACCACAGTCAAAATTCCCATCTTTCACAGTGCAGTGTGACATGGAAACATGACAGAGGCCATGTGCTGAATCTCAGCACACGGAACAGATGCCAGCAGTGCCTACAGACACCAGACACTACCAGCCAAAGAAATCAAGACATTTTCATACACAGCTGTTTATCATTATGCTTCAAAGTAGCAAGGTACTTACAATCGCTACCAACTTCTTTGCTACCATACAGGCTACAAACATCCCAACTGGATGTGCTCTGGAGCAAGAGAAGGCAGACACAGAGCGGGAAGGCATGCTGCAAGGACACAGAGAAAGGAAGTATCTCCAATACTTCCCCTCTTCTTCTCATACTTCCCCTCTTCTTCTCCAGGAGTTAAAAAGGAGTATTTTTGTATGACTGAGAAGGGATCCACGTCAAAATTAACTTTTGATTTCCCCCAGATTCATTCTAACCGAGCCAGTTCCTGCTAGATCTCCCCGTGCACAGGTGTTTGTACTGGCCAAAGGAAAGCCATGCCACAGGCAGCTTCTTTGGCTCTTACTGCCACCTCCAAGTAACTGAGAAGGTATGTGGGAACACACGGAACAAAGAATAGAGCAAACATGCACTCTCAAAGCAACCGTCTGCCTCATCGTTGCCCAGGAGAAAAGAAAATATTGCTTGAATTCCAGACTGTTCTTAGGATTTCCGGACCTACCTAGACTTTTGTTTCAATTCTCCAGAGTTCTGCACCATTCGTTTCCATCAGATTTGGCACGTGTTGGAGGCAACAAGGTGCTATCAAAGTAGGAAACAAGTCAGGTATCTTAAAATACAAACCAGTCAGTACTTCAGTGTCCTGGGGTACAATGCAAAAATGTATATTCTATCACCATCTGTTAAAATGTGGGAGGGGTGGTGATCCTTATCTCTGTGGGAGATGTCCTCTGCTGATGTGCCATCTGATAAGATAGGGGGATGTTCATCGTTATCTATTCACAACCCATCCTTCCTCCAGAAGATATATTCTGTTAATGGGCCATTAAGTCCTATTGTGTGACTGATAAGATTACATCATCCCATTGGGAGATGCCCCAACCAGGGGCAGGAGCCAAGCCTTTCCTACCTAGATTAAAAAACTGGGGTTTGGGACCCTAGGGCAGACCTTTCTACTGGATCCCAGAGGAAAGTCGGACCTTTTCCACATCATCGCTGGATCTTCGGAGGAAAGCTGCACCTTCTACAGGAGCACTGCTTCAACAGAACCACCTCCGTCATCCAGGAGGACTGCAGCCACCATTTATACGGACTGCTACCAACACCCTGACTGACAGGGTGTCAGGTTGTATTTCTGACTGTGTTGGTGGTTGTTTCTGTTATATTATTGCATGTATTTTATTTTTTATCTTTTCTCCTATTAAATTGTATTGCTGACTTGGAGTCTCGCACTGGTTTTACTTTCAAACCAACACATTCAAATATAAAATTATGAAGCCAAATATCCATACTACTGGGCTTTCTTTTATTTACAGCCATCTTGGCAATGAAAATAAACCTGAGATTGTTGTTGTTCAAGGCCAACTGTTTACTGCCCGATACGGAACTAACTGTCATCTACCTTATTCCTACATCCACCGTAAAAAACCTCCCTGTAAAGATCGTAATGCATTGCACCCACACCAATGTGTCTTGTGTTCAGGATGGATATTTAAACGTAGCAACGTTAGATTTCTATCCAGACTCCTCTCTTAATTTATTCCGCAAATAAAATCCCACGCCATGGAGAAAAAATGCCTTGACAAAAGCACCAACTTCAAGCTCTCCACCCATCCTTGCACATTTCTACTATGTTTCGAGATTTACTTCTGCATTCCTCCATTTTTAGAGCATGATCGGCACCTATTAAGTGTAGCTGGGACACTGAAAATCAAGAATGCATTTTTTCCATTCAAAAGAGCTGTACAGAAATAGATGTAGACCCTGCCTTACTGCTGCATTTAGCAATCACACATTGACAGGAAGCAAAGTGCATTTTGTAGCCAAGTCCTTCATTAACTCCAGCAACAATTGTTTTCCTTTATGCTATACCCTCTTTTGCCATACCCGATATATTGCAAAACCTTCAGTCTCTCTTCACTGAGTACCATCTGCTCCTTTATCAACTTTTCCATTTCCATATTCACAGTTGGGGGATTCCTTATTTCTTCACTTGCCATAAATTCTCTGCAGGATGGAAAGTAGATATGTAGAATGGAATCACATGATATATGTGATATCATATGTGATATCACGTAGAAAGAAAAAATGATCAAGTATTACTTTGATAGAAACCAAAAGTGAACACTAGCCTCTTGGTGTTGCTCATTATCCAAAAGAAGACTGCCAAATTTTTGACCTGAAACTCTGAACTACACACTTCTTTTGCATGAGCTTCCAGTCCTTGACTCTCCCTTGCCATTTCAGTTGATGCCATTTTTCTTTCTCAAGCTCTGATTGCATTCAATTCAAGAGTAGCTTGGCAGTTGCCCTCTCATTATCCAGCAGTGCTCTGGGTATTTATATTCTGTGTATTAAAAAATACAACCAGAAGTAGAAGCAGCATACAACATGCAAAAACAAACCAAAAATTGTCTCTTCTACAGAAAATGAGGGGAGAAAAGAACACAAATGATAACCAATACCCTGCCAAGTAGAAATTTCTTCTATATTTCAGTGATTGATAGGCAGAAAAAATGAATTTCATCTGGGGAAAGAAAGACATTCTAGGAATATTCAGACTGCTATCTTGCCCTAGGTAAAACATTTACCATGGCCTTAGCGTTAATGAGCTTGTGAACATCAGCTGCCAAGAGGAAGGACATTTCCTCCAGTTTCACACAATACTTGGTCAGTACATCTGCTATCTGTGCAATCAAAGAATACAGAAAAGCAACAACAATGGAAAGTAGAACTCAAATATCAATTTCCCAAGTTAAAATCTACATGAACAAGACAATTTTTCCATTCAAGTCAATTCGATTTAATTAATTCATTAACTACATAAGTAGCATTCTCACGTTCAAGAATAGAATTCAAAGAATCAACGTTGCTTCTTCTGAGACATTGAAGCCTGAGTAGATCCCAACTTCAAATCTAGTAGGACGCCATGAAAGCAATACCTGCTACATTTAGTACATGTAATCTACAAAGAACATCTAGAACAGCTCTAAAAGATGAACAAACCCATGAACTTTGAAGGAGACGCTAGCAAGAAATGTGGAAATAGGCTTTATCTGCCCAGTGCTTTTCCCAAAAGCACGGGCACTCCTTGGCGTCAGTGAGAGTCTCTGTCTCATTATTCAGCAGCTGGCTTAGGGTAAAAAAGGATGCATGCAATCACTTCATTCCTGTTCATTACATAAACTTACTGCATCATCATGGAAGCCATTTTGAATCATTAAAAAACGGGATAATCACGGACAAACACCCTCTAACTAATTAAAGTTAGAAAGTGGTATGTTTCTTCACTGGCGGGCGGCACGGGAGTCACCTCCTAAAGGCGTGACTGCCCCGAACAAGGTTCTTTGCCATCTATTTATTCCCCAAAATCTCACATACAATACATATGCATAACCCCAGCACCTCCCATCCCCACCCCATATTAAAATGAGCCCATCAGTCCTTCACGTGTGCGCAGTTCTGGGTCGGTGGTCTCGAAATGGGTCAGTGGTCTCAAAGGATGAAGTCAGGAGAGTCTTCATCAGGTCTCGGTGACCCTCTGGCACGATCCAAGGCCCCGTGCTTCATGGTTAACGGTTTACTTATTTTACGTTCTTCTGTATGTAAATTTATAATAGCAGATAATTATATCAATTAGCTCTAGCCTAAGCATTTAGTAAATATTAACCTACCATTTACCTACCTAACTTACATCTTGGTCATGGAAACTACTTCTACTCTTAGCAAAAATTCTAACTTTTTAAACCATGATTCATTCCCCAATCCTTCTTCAAAGTTAGTAAATTCTTTTACTAATAACAATGCTTTGGTTACTTTACATGCTTTGACAGTTTTGGTAGGGAAAGTTTCTGGCCACGCTGAAAAGTTACCTATTAATACCAAGAGGTATTGGTACCCCCCTCTACTGGGTAGTTCTGAAGAATCAATTTGCCATTGTTGCCCAGACCCATCGCCTTTTTCAATTTGTCTAGGCTTTGGTTTAGGAATACTCTTGGGATTAGTTTGGAGGCAAGGCTACATTGGTGAGTCACCTGAATTACTGCACCTTTCAAGTTTCTGGCCATGCATGGATCTTTCAAATAGTTGTACAGAGCATCAATTCCACAATGTGTTTTCTCATGTTCTTTTTTCACTAATAACCATAACATGTAAGAGGGGATCACAAGCCTTCTTTTTCCTTTGGAATAGCCCACCCCTCTTGGTTATAACTCCCGTTTTCTTCTCTAATGAGCTTTTTGTCCCTTTTTTTGTATCTTGGCTTATCTTCCTGTCCTAGGGTGATGTTATGGTGTTTGTATCTCCAGTCGTGTGTTCTGATTATGTTTGGTATTATGTCCTGTGCTTCCAGGACTGACTCTGAAAGTGAAGCTTTGTTTTGTCTTGTTATCAGCCGGCTCACCTTCCCCACGGTCTATGTTTAGGAGAGGTTTTATCTCTGCTTGCTTGCTTGCCTGCTTGCTTGCTTCTGCCTCTTTTTCTTTCCTTTGCTTTTCCCTTGCTTTTGCTTATTAGTTAGTTCAGGTAGGCAGTCCAACTTTTTCCCTGGACTGTTTTCTTTTCCACCCCGTTCCCTCCCTCTCCTGGACACCATCTGAACCTGTTCTGGACGGGGACCTGGGAAACCCCAAGAAACACCGGGAGTCTACACTCTGTCACCGGCAGCAGTCATTCCCCAGCGCCGGAGACTGATAACTGGGCGACCACTCGCCGGAGAGACTGAGTTTGTCACCCCTTCAGAACGGTGAAAGAGTTTTTTTGTCAGCTGGTGTTGTTTTTTTCCCTGTGCTGGGGAGTGTTTTGCTTGTTAAATAAACAGGTTTTTTTTCCCACTCTTCTCTGAGGAAATTCTTCCCGAACCCGGTGGTGGTGGTGGGGGAGTCGTGGGGTTTGCTGTCTGGGGGCTCCTTCTGGAGGTTTTCCCCCAAATTTGCCCTAAACCAGGACACTTCCATAGAAATTTGCCCATCTAGAATTGAGCTGCCTCAATTGTTTTAATAATTAACTTACCTTTAGCTGTTTTTTTGCCTTTCTGTCCACCAGCTCATTTCCTTTTTCCAATTCAGAACTCACTTTTTGGTGTGCCTTGATGTTCATAATAGCTACTTTTTCAGGTAACTGAACAACATTTAATAGTTTTAGTATACTTTTTTTTTGCATGTTTAATAATTTTTCCTTTTGAGTTCACCAGTCCTCTTTTTTCCAAATATCTCCATGTGCATGAACCACTCCAAATGCATACCTTGAGTCTGTATACATGTTGATTTATTTTCTTTTAGCTAGCTCTAAGGCCTGGGTTAAAGTGATTATTTCAGCCTTTTATGCAGAGGTATTTGTTGGCAATGGTCCAGACTCTATTGCCTCCCTGCTTGTGGTAACTGCATACCCAGCGTGTCTTTTTCCACTAATGATATAGCTGCTCCCATCAGTTAACCATGTCTCAGTGTCTTCGAGAGGGGTATCCTTCAGATCTGGGCAACTCCAGTAAGTGGCTTCAGTGGTCTCTAGGCATTCATGGATCAGTGGTTCTTCCATGCTTTTGCTGAGGAAAAAAGCTGGATTGACAGTGTTAGTTACCACAATTTCAACATCATCTTGTTCTACTAGTATGGCCCGGTCCTTCAGGAGTCCCTGTGGGGAAAGACAATGTCCCTCTTTCACCTCCAGGTCTGCAGACACTGTGTGGGATACTATCATGGTCATCTTCTGGCCTTGGGTGAATTTGTGTGCCTCTCTGAGGCATCTTGGCCACCCCTTTGTAGGCTTTTTCTCGGCCCCAAAATAGGGTCTTTCACCCTTCCTCCGGTCTAGCTCAGGTGTTAGGGTGAAATTCCCCTGGGCCCTAGCCTCAGGGACGTAGTTAAGATATCAAAAGAGGCTCTTTCCCCTAATAAAGTTACAGGTTTATTTCTCGTGGGTAGTGAGTGAAAAAGGGAAGGGAAAAGAGCGGGGGAAGAGGGAAAAGTGCAGGGTAAGAGAGCAGGGGAAGAGAGAAAAGAGAGGGAAAAAGCAGGGTAAGAGAAAAAAGATGGGGTAAGAGAAAAAGGACGGGGGTCAGCGAGCGAGGCCAGAGGGTACTGACCTTTTCTAGGGTCTGGAAAGGGGGGGCGGGGAGAAATTGGATCCCAGCCAGCTCTGTGTGGCCAGGAGGGGAGAGGGACCAAGATACAGGGCACAGCAGGGGTCACGGGATGTACCATTTACAATGTATCTAGGAAACACATCTCCCCTTGGCTGCTGTGTCCTGCTGTTTGGAGAGGTAGGTGACTGCCCTCCTGTACAGGCCTAGGTCTTGTGCTAGTATTCCCAGAGCAATCCCCTGCTTTTCGTGAGAAAACAGAAAGCATGGTTTACTCACGTCTGGAAGTCCCAGGGCTGGAGCTGACATGAGGGCCTTCTTAGTTGGTCAAAGGCTCGTGTTATTTCTTTCATCCATTGGAGATCTCTGCTTCCTTCCATAACCAAGGCATATAGGGATTTGACTAACAGGCCATAATTGTAAATCCACAGTCTGCACCACCCTGTCATGCCCAAGAAGGTTCTCAGTTCTTTCACTGTTTGGGGTTTTGGGGTCTGGCATATTGTTGCCTTGCGATCCCATCCCAAGGTTCTTTGTCCAGCACTAATCTCATACCCCAAATAGACAACTGTTCATCTCACCATCTGGGCTTTCTTCTGGGATACTCGATACCCCTGTAGACCCAAGAAATTTAGGAGGCTTACCGTCCACTCCATACATGCTTCTTGAGTTTTAGTAGCTATCAGGAGGTCGTCCACATACTGCAACAGCTGTCCTTCTCCTGATGGAACTTCCCAGGATTCTAGATCTTTTGCCAGCTGTTCTCCAAATATGGTAGGGGAGTTCTTGAACCCCTGGGGTAGTACACACCATGTGAGCTGAGTATTACGTCCAGTTTTGGGATTTTCCCATTCAAATGCAAAAATTTTCTGGCTATTTTCATGGAGAGGAAGGCAAAGCCAGCCTGTGCTGCGCCTTTAGCTGCACACCAGAACAATGGCATTTCTTACCTGCAAGGTAAAAAAGGCATTAGTGTAGCCTCAGGAATGGCAAGTGTCTAGGCATTAAGTTGAGAGACCACGTATGAGGGAGTCTTTAGAGGTTTCCTCCCCCATGGCGCAGGTGTATTCTCATTTTCGTGCTGAACTGAAAAGTCCGGGCATGGCAAGTCTGCCCTGCCTTGTGCAGAGACGAACACAAATGTGGGGCTATGATCCTCTGTGTTCGGAGCTCTGCTTCCGGGTGTGTGGGCCACCATGAGCCCGCAGCAGCCGCCGAGGACACTGTGGATTGTGGATGAGGCTGGGCTGGCCCCCCGCCCCCCCGTTGGTCTGACAGCGGCAGAAGTGGCGTAGGAGCGGCATCGCCTGAGGGGCCCATGGGGGGCGGGGAGAGAGCCGGGAGTGACTCCGAGCGACACCGGAAGCGATATCCGTAGGGCCCGGAAGGCCAGCGTTGCCATCGGGTTTGGCCGGCAGGAGGCTACTAAGGTGCTTTGAAAGGTGGAGCTTCTTTGCTCTAGGACAGTCTGGGAGAGCTGAGGGTGTCCAATCTGGAGAACAGAAGGCTCCAGGGAGATCTTCGAGCCCCTTGCAGTGCCTGCTGGGGCTCCAAGATAGCTTCCTTTGGAAAAGGGTCTGGACTCGCAGGACAAGGGGGAATAGCTTCAAACTGCCAGAGGGCTGGGGTAGATGGGATATTGGAAAGGAATTCTTCCTTGGGTGGGTGCTGAGGCCTGGCACATGTTGCTCAAAGAGGCTGTGTGGGAGCCCCATGGCAGGAAGTGTCCAGGGCCAGGCTGGAGCGGACATGGAGCAACCTGGACTAGTGGAAAAGTGTCCCTGCCCATGTCAGGATGTGGGAAGAAGAGAATCTGTCTCTAAGGTCGCTTCCAGTCCAAACCATTCTGGGATTCTAGGATTCATGGAAGGCCCTTTTCCAAGTGAAGTGTTGTATCTCTTGGCTCCCAGCTTGTAGTTGCCAGTTCTTCTGGAAGCAGGCGTGGCGAAGCAGCTGTGATGAGCCATGGGTTCTCAATAGGATGAGTGTGATATATTTGCAGAGAGGAAGGCTGCAGTCAGATCTTCAAGGCCCAGGTAAAACAAGCAAAGGATTGAATAAAAGCCAAAGGTTGGTTGTGTTAGTTTGCTGGCTGTTGAAATGGCCCCAGGTCATTTTCAACATTTCAAATTTGGATTTGTTTAAGTAAAAATGAATGTGTTACCTCCAGCATAGGCTCTCCAATGCATCTCCATGTGCTCCCATCTCTTTGTTGTATATCGGGTTCTATTAACTGAAGACAGAATCATAACACAGTAGTAAAATATTTAGAGGTGTAGTTAGCCAGCTTCGGCAGTTTTCAACTCTGCTGTTGACTTTTCTGGTAACTGTAGGCAAGGCAATACAATCCAGTTGCTCCACTTTTCCTCTCTGAGGAAAAGATCATCTTTTTTTTTTTTTTTTTCTCATTTTGAAAATAGCCTTGAATGAAGAGAGTTATGCATGTGGCATGTAGGATTCATTATTCTACCTTTCTCTTCTGCTGTCTTTCGCGTACTAGTCTTTTTAAATTTTTTTTGTAGCTGTTCTCCATTCAGTAGGTTTGAAGGAATTCTGATTGTTGAGATGATGGTTCTTTGAAGGCTCACTTAGCCCACCTTTTGGGTGAAGGAAAGAAGAAGACAAGGTCCTCTAGGAAGAGTAAAAAGCATACTTTCAAGAGACATTCAGAGATGTCTGCTGATGCCATGCAATTACCGTGTAATCAGCAGAAATGTGTTGGAAAAACACCCATCAGTGACTTCACAAGAAAGCCACACTCAAGACAGGTAAAGAACAGAAGCATAAAACCCCAAAGGTATGAAGTGGACAGATTTTCATTGGGAATGAGCAACTCCTGAATTCTTGGTTCTAGAACTAAGGACTTGTAAAAAATAGACTGTCTCCTTGCCAAATGTAAATTTGGTGTAATGAACTGCTCACTGCCCGTTGAAGTGCAGGGCTAGTAGACTAATATTTGCCATGGCAGGCATATTGTATGGCTTTCCTGTTAAAAAGAAATTGGTTTTGCTCATAGCAATCTAGATATGTACCCAGTCTGACACCTATTTTTTAGGCTATATTTCCAAGTAAATTTAAACATGGTTTTTAAAAGTTAGAATTTTTGCTAAGAGTAGAAGTAGTTTCCATGACCAAGATGTAAGTTAGGTAGGTAAATGGTAGGTTAATATTTACTAAATGCTTAGGCTAGAGCTAATTGATATAATTATCTGCTATTATAAATTTACATACAGAAGAACGTAAAATAAGTAAACCGTTAACCATGAAGCACGGGGCCTTGGATCGTGCCAGAGGGTCACCGAGACCTGATGAGGACTCTCCTGACTTCATCTTTTGAGACCACTGACCCATTTCGAGAGCACCGGCCCAATTCAAGAGAAGAACTGTGCATGCGTGAAGGACTGATGGGCTCATTTTAATATGGGGTGGGGATGGGAGGTGCTGGGGTTATGCATATGTATTGTATGTGAGATCTTGGGGAATAAATAGATGGCAAAGAACCTTGTTCGGGGCGGTCAAGCCTTTAGGAGGTGACTCCCGTGCCGCCCGCCAGTGAAGAAACATGCCACTTTCTAACTTTAATTAGTTAGACTGTGTTTGTCCGTGATTATCCCGTTTTTTTAATGATTCATTTGGCGAGCCAGGCCAGGAGGAGGCTCTGCTCTGCTGTGAGAGCAGCCCGGGTAGTGGACCCCTCGGGGCGCCCCCGGCATATTCCTGGAAGCGAGGGCTCCGTTGCCCAAACTGTTCATCCAGCAGCAGACAAGGACTCCTGACTTCCAAAACTCGGGACAAAAGGGTATGTTTAAAAATTGAAACAATTTAAGTTGTGACCTGTAATGTGTACGTGTGGTCAGGTAAGGCCATTGGTGAGTCGTGGGAGACGTCCCATGCACAACTTGTGCCTCTGTGTGCTTGCAAGACTTGTTTGGTATTTGGTTGTACTTGGTTGCCAGCAGAGAATCTCGTTATAATGAGCCGAAAGGGCTATCTGTAGTTGCTGGCAGTAGATTTTGCCATTTGTTGTGCCATAGAGGGCTTTGTTTGCTAGCATTGTGGGACTAGCACTTGTAAAGGCAAAATCCTGGTGTATGGTGTTGAACTGTGTGAGTGTGTCCTGATTGTGAGAGTGGTTGAGAGAGAGCTCGTTGACATGTGCTATTAGCACGAAGTGAGTGGGTGTTTGGATCCGCATTTCCGTTCTCGGGCGACTGAAATGGCCGGGGAAAAATGAAGCGAGTGGGGTGCATGAAATCCTTAAAAATTCTCTCCCTGCTGTGACTGTGGTGTGTGTTGGTTCTGTATTTTTAAGGTAACACTGCCCTTTTGACTGATAAGGGCGGTATAAGTCGATTAAGAAAATACATTCGTTTTGAGAGCTGAAGCGTGACTGTTTATGAGGTAGACTGACTACAGATAAAAGACAGGACCAGTCTGGGAAGGAAAAGTCCTTGACAAGAGTTTAGTTATGATTTTAAGTACAGAGGCTGTGTTTGTAGATTGTTGAAATCAGAATAACAGAAGCGTCAGTTTAAGGATTCAATCTAACCAGATGAATAGAAGGAATTTCTTTACCTCAGTGGTTTGGGCTTGACCCATAGGAGTTTGTGAATTCAGTAAACTAGTGGACAGATAGGAGAAATAAGAAAACATTTTAAAAGTTTACATCGGACATCTGCTGGAGGACTTGTGACTTTGGATTGGGAGCAACGAGCTGTGGAAAATTTAGAAAGTTAAGAAAGAGTGAACGAAATAGCTTGTATTTGTAGGAATTTTCCTGCAGTTTTTGGTGCATCTAGAGGTTTGCCTTGTGCCTGGGTGCTATGACTATTGTTCTTCTGCTAACCAGCACAGTAAATGTAAACAACAGCTCCTTGATCGAGCTGATAAGTGGAAAGTTACATTTAGTACCTGAGCTGTGGGCTGTAAGAAAAAGTCTAGGAAAGGACTGTAAGGATCTTGTCTTGCTGAGTGAAAAGCAGGACAAGAAGCAAAGGACAAGATAATAAGAATTAAAGCAGAGTACCAGTTTTGTTAAGGAAGGATGACGGGAACTAACCAGAATAAAGAGATCCCTAAAACTTGTCCTTTGGGGCCCGTTTTGGCACATTGGAACGAGCTAGTGGGGTATGGAGGCTTAGAGAAACAAAAGACCCTTGTAAAGTTTTGTACACAGTGGTGGTCACTTTGTAAGCTTGAGGGGGGAGCCAGGTGGCCCTAAGGTGGATATTTACATTATGAAACTTTGTTACAGCTTATGTTATTTTTGAGACACAGAAATGGGAGGAGGTGACTTACGCTGACTGTTTTGGTTTTTTGGTATTTTTCTCCTGAATCACCCTGAGTGGCCGAAAGATTGTGGACTCAGAGCCCCCTCTGACCCCTTGGTATTGGTCTTAGAAAAAGACAACGAGGCTAAGTTAAAATAATATTGTAGTACATGCTCCATAAACCAACGCTGCACACACCCTGATAGGGTGTATCCAGCTAATCCTCTGGAATAAGAACTGGGGAATTTGTTTGAACCACCCGCTAAAAGGCAAAGGGGGGTGAGAGGGGAAGCAAATTTGAGATGCTTAATAACCTCAACTCCCGCTTTACTTTCTACTTCTGAAAAAAAGCCAGCTCCAGTTACTTCAGCTCCTATTCCCTCATTCCACCTCCTGAAATTTCTATGTCCCATCCCCCACTCCAGTCCCATTCTACCTCCTGATATTTCTTCTCCTATCCAGACTCCGGCTTATGTTCCATCCCCCACTCTAGTTAAAGCAATTTCTATTTCAACTCCAGTATCCAGAAGGAAGAAAAGAAGAGGAGAAGAAGAGGAAGAGGAGGAGATTTCACTTCTCAATGCTCTTGCTGCTTGGAAAAGCAGCACACAGCCATTGCACGCCAGGGCAAAAGCTGGGGCAGTGCCCGTCCTCACTCCTTCGCTGTGCTGTACTCCATGCAGCTAGAGCGAAGCGAGAAGGACGCGAGGAAGAAGAAGAAGGCGTTCTTAAAGTAGCCCCCTGTCAGCAGCCCTGAAACGGCGCATAACACACGGCGTCTCGCTGCCCTCCATTCTACATACTCGCAGCTCCCTCTGCTCTGGTAGCAACTTTTCCAAGTCGGCAGAGGCGGCCAGATTGAAGAGGCAGTGCCTAGGTTCACCTTCTACTTATTGCACGTGAGCCACTTCCAGCTCCTCGCTGCACTCTGTAGTTCCCTTCTCCGTGGCATTTACCGTGGTGCTCTCTGTAACTCGGTGCCTAGAAGTGACCGCCAATGTTTCCACAGCGGGCTGCACGGGAACCAAGGAGCAGCACAAGCAGCCCCTCCTTCTCAGTGTCTGACTGTGGCCAGACTGAGGCACCAACTGCCCCCACCACGGGCCCTCTGAGGGCCTGGTCTTGCACACAGCTGGGCAGGGGGCTGGGTGGCCAGGAGGAGTTGAAGGATGAGAAGCCCAACCCCATCTCTGAGGTCCTGTAGCACGGACAGATCCCAGGAGCTGCTTCCTTGTGTGACAGTGGCTCTCATGGGACTGGGCATTCCAGGGCTCTGCACCCCTTATATACCCCTCAGCCACGGTGGGGCTCTCTGATGTCACAAAGGTCTCCGGACACCACGGTGTTCCACATCACCAAGGGCCACACCCGGTGCCCCTTCAGCAGCTGAGCCCATTGGAAGTTGCATGGAGCAGTCCCTGGACTTGGGCACTTGTAGCCCTTGGTGTGCATAGTAAATAAAGTTTCAGAATCCTTAATTTCTGTCCCATTCCTTTTCCGTAAGTTCTGGTTTGGTTTTCGAGTGCCACCTTCTCAGCTGGTTACCATTTGTGTCCTGCTTTCTCTCCTGCTTTCCTTTGTCTGATCTTCTTCCTTACCACTGTCTCTCTTTACTCAGGGCAGCTCCCAGCCAAAGACCCTCCTCTAATTTTTTTTCCCAATCCACGAGTTAAAACACAGCCCCGGATGAAGTTATGGAGGCTGGCAGTGAAATAAATGTCACTGTCAGATCTTTCTCCACGTGGGTCTTGGCCCCTTCAAAACTTTGCCTTGAACAGCAGGAGCATCTTTTCCTTGCTGGAAGCTGGAATTGCTGCCCATTGCAGTGCGTGCCATGGATCTCAGAGGGCAATTCTGGAGGCTGACAGGGTGCTGCTCCTGCTTTGCCTCCCAAGGGAGCTGTGCAGGGGCAAGGTCAAGCTCCAGGAACTGGGTGGGCTCCCAGAGCATCCAGCAAAGGTTGTTTTATTGCATATTCTCCAGCTGGAAGCAGAGGGAATTAGGGAAGGGATTCCCTGACAGAATCCTGGAATGCTTGTGGCTGGAAGCGTGCCCATGTTTCCATGCAGGGTTAGTATGCCATGAGGGAGAGGTGTGTCTGCCTCAGTGAAGGTGCACTGAGACCACAGGAGGACAACAAACAGGTTTTATTTGACATGGATTTTATTGAACAAGAAATTGGAGCTAGGGACATAGAAATATTTACTATTTCTTCATGTTCATCTAAGTCTTATTCTTTCCCTTCTTCCCTTCTTCTTTCACTTCTTTGTTAACTGCTATTCTATTACTGTCACTATTCTTCTTCATCTTACTCTTATTCTTCTTATTCCTATTTTAATTTTTATTCTTATTTATTACTACTATTTCTTCTTCTTTATCATATTCTTCTTATTCTTCCAATTCTTCTATTCTTCTTATCCTTCTAATTCTTATATTCTTCTAATTCTTCTAATTAATCTTATTCACTTGTTATGCTTGCTGTCATTCTTATTCTTATCCTTTTAAATATTTTTATATTAATAACTATTTTTTCATTTACCACTACTACTATTTCTTCTTTGTCTATCTTCTTATTTTCTTATTCTTATTCCTATTCTCCCTTTTTTTTTTTTTTTTTTAACTACTACTACTTCTTAAATTCAACTTCCATTTGTTTTGGAAGAAATAGTCAAAGTCCTGCAGTCACATCCGTGGAGTAACACCTCCTGTCTTGCCCGTTCTGGAGCTGAGGCTGTGGGGCCACGTCCAGGCCAAGGCTGCCCATGTGTCTCCCTGGGGCCCTGTGCAGTCCCAGGCCAGCACCATCTGCAGGCCAGCCTGGCACTGGCAATGCACTACTCCTGCGTCTGTGGTTGCAGGCAGGGACAGCAGAACAGGCCCTGCAGTGCCTACCGTGCCCACCGTGCCCGCCATGCCCATTGTGCCCGTTTGAGGCAGCTGCACCATTTGCCAGGGGCAGACTGCCCTGGCTTGGGCCCCTGCTGGGCCACGGAGACTGGGTTGTGCAGGGAGGGATGCGAGGCATGGAGTGACTCTGGTGCCTCAGCCTAGGCCTCCCAAAGGACAGGCTTTTTCAGCCTGTCTGCCTCAACAGCTTTCATGCTTTCGGCCCTGCCACCTTCTTCATATAGCTCAAGGATGCTGAGTTTGTCCCAGTCATCCTCCTTCCTTGGCATGGGAGTGGGCCTAAAGCTGAAAATGCTCATATGTGAGTCAGAGGTGACGTCTTTGCTGTTGTCTTCCTCCAGGGAAACATTCAGATCTTGGCTGGTGGAGTCCCAGTTCATGAGTTCTGCATGGCACAGCTCTGGCTCGAAGCAGTCCTCCCAGTCAGAGAGGTCAGAGAGGTCATGGCAGCTGCTGGCCTCTCCTTGGGACACGTCTGTCTTGGTGTGGTATTCGTAGTCTTCATCGGGCTAAACTGGGGTCTCATCACTCCTTCTGTCTCCCAGGACTAATTCCCCCTCTGACAGTTCCTGCTGCTCACTGGGGGTCTGGTTTCCCAGTGGGCTGGGTGAGAGGCTGGGGGAGCAGCTGGAGCTGCATAGAGCAGGGACTGGACTCTGTGCCCCTGCTGATGGCACCTCCTCACTGGAGGCAGGAGAATGTGCCTGGGTCTCCTGGCCATTCACACTTCTTACCCCTTGCTGGGGCAGCTGTGGGTCTCCTGCCACCTTTTTCCCTTTGGACAGCTCCTGGACTGTTACATTTTGTTGCCACTGGTAGGGCTGTTGCTGTACCACATCTCCACACTGCACCCTCTCAGCCACCATCCGGTGGTACAAATCCCCCACTCTGCATGGGGACACTGGTGGTACCTGTAAAAACTGGTTGACTTCACAGCCTGCCTCCTGTTCCCAGAGGTGAAGCTCTTGGGCCTGAGCTTCTCCCCATTGGGAAGGCTTGACATCCATGGTGGGTTTCTTCTCTTCCGTGATGACAAAGGGCCCCTCCTTCTCCTCAGTGTCTGACTGTGGCCAGACTGAGGCACCAACTGCCCCCACCACGGGCCCTCTGAGGGCCTGGTCTTGCACACAGCTGGGCAGGGTGTCGGGTGGCCAGGAGGAGTTGAAGGATGAGAAGCCCAACCCCATCTCTGAGGTCCTGTAGCACGGACAGATCCCAGGAGCTGCTTCCTTGTGTGACAGTGGCTCTCATGGGACTGGGCATTCCAGGGCTCTGCACCCCTTATATACCCCTCAGCCACGGTGGGGCTCTCTGATGTCACAAAGGTCTCCGGACACCACGGTGTTCCACATCACCAAGGGCCACACCCGGTGCCCCTTCAGCAGCTGAGCCCATTGGAAGTTGCATGGAGCAGTCCCTGGACTTGGGCACTTGTAGCCCTTGGTGTGTCCAGGCCTCTCCCACAGTCCCACAGTGTCCACTGTGCCACGTTTCCACTTGACTGCCTGACCTGCACCCTGCACAGCCCTGCCTTTGGAGAGTGGGTTACTCTGGGCATGAGCCATTGGCCAGATGGATGCAGCCAGGGACTTGTGGGCGGTGGCTCTATGTGCAGCTGCAGGCTGGGGATGAGGGATGTCTCTCAGGGCTCTGCTTCTGACATGGGGCTCTTGTGGCTTCCCCAATGACACAGGCAGTAGATCAAGCTCCCACTCAGCACTTTTGCTGGGGACAGGGGCACCATGGCAAGATTTGCCCACGCACAGGGACCTGGGCAACTAAGAAGTGGGACCACAAGAATCTCACCAGGTCACACAAGGCTGAGTGCCAGGTGCTGCACCTGGCCCAGGGCAATTCCCGAGTCCTGGATTCATCCAGGCTGGAAGAGGCTTTCAGATCTGTCCATTTGGTGCCACCTGCCTGGCTGCTCCCACACCTCCAGAACAGCATTTGGCTGCATCTTGAGCCTTTCCTGGGCCCATGCCCTCTCCCAGCAGGGCTGGCCAGAGGGCAGCAACCCCAGCCTGTGCCTCTGCCCCTGTGGGCCGTGTCCGGGAATGTCCTTGCAGCAGAAAGTGCCAGAGAGAGCCCCGGGCCAAAGAGTCTCTCCCCTGCATGCACTGCTTCTTCAGTGCATTGAAATATTTTCAGTGCTGGAGTGGGCTGACAGGTATTTCCTCATCCCACCCAAAAATAAGTGGATGGTTAGATATTTGAGAATTTTTCTTAAGTTGAGCCTGGCAGGGGGTTATTTACAGGGAGAAGCTGCTACAATAAATCCCGTGATGCCTCCCGAGGGTATGTGTGTGTTTCAACACTCTTGGGCTTTTTTGACACTTCTCAAATGAAAAGAAATTCCTAGGGCAGCAGCAATATTTACCTGTCACCATAAAATACTGTTACATCAGTTGATTTTCCAGTCCATCCAGCTCTTACAGTGGGTATCCTAGCATGTGAAGAATTCTGCATCCTTTTCTTCAGCCACTGTCCTTGTGCATCACCCAGATGTGCTGTTTGCATCTGGGGGGGACAGTAAATATCAGCTCCTGCTCTATGCTGCTGCTGTGGTCTCAGGGAATGTGTTGGCACTGTTCCCCATCCTCTGAGCATTCTCTTCCTTCAATAAATTCTACCAAACCCTGTAAGCTTCTTTAGAAAGAATCTACCAAGTCATTTTATTGCTTTGAATGTTGTGGCTTTGACCCTTTGAATCTTCACCCTTTCGTCCGGACTAGCTCAGATGTTAGGGTGAAGCCTCAGGATCCGCCACATGAATGTGAATAAAAGATAACAAAAGAGGCTCTTTCCTCCTGGGGAGGTTGCAGGGGTTTATTTCTTGTGGTTCCCCAGGAGTGACAGGAGATAGAAAGAGAAAGAGGGCGAGGTCAGGGGGCACAAGTCTTTTCTAGGGTCTGAAAGGGGGGTGGGAAGAAATTGGATCTCAGCCAGCTAGGTATGGCCAGGAGGGGAGAGGGACCAGACCACAGGACATTGCAGGGGTCACGGAATCTACCATTTCCAATACATCTAGGGAGATGCAACAGAATGTCTGTTTTTTAAATGTGTATTTTGTCAGGCCATTGTTCCCTCTTTGCTTTCCTTCTGAGGGCAGGGTCCTGCACAGTCCTTTCCTTCCCGGCTCCAACATTCCACTTGGATTGGTCTTTATTTTCCAGCCTTAGGGAGGCTGGGCTAGAGTGAGAACACCAGCTCTGGTGACTAGTTTCTGTTTGCCTTAACTAGAATTATCAGGTTTTCCCATCAGTCAGAGGAGATACACACCAAAGCTATATTTTTGTTATTTCAGAAACTTGAGCACATAATGCTTAAACACAAATGGCTTTTGGAGATTTGTGTAGGTCAATTTACTCTCTATTGGGATCTGATGGTTATTGGTACCCTAATTCACGGAACAGCTGATGCTTTTTTTCTTTTTTTTTAACCACTTGCTTAATAGTTTTTCCTCTTCAACTATCATTTTAATGAGGGAAGAACCTTGTCAGCTGTAAAAACATTTGACTATACTTTGAGAATATGTTTATTTGTTCAAACAAAGAAATACTGTCTCTAGAAAAAGGCTGAGTGGAAGATGAGCACGAGTGATATATTGTGGTGTTGAGTCACATTGTGGCTTTATTTGTGTGAAGGGAAAACAAAATTTTAAATTATTCAGCTTGTGAAGTTTGTAGATCCTATGACAAGACATGTTTTGGTTTGTAACACAGTATTTTAGCATCTGGCCTGAACTGGGGGAGTTACAGGAAAGCTGGAGAGACAGGGGGTGCTCAGAGATTCTGGGATGGGGGTACTGGGATTTCTTCTTGTACATAATTAGTCTTTGTTTAATCCAAACTCACTGCTGCCATTCCCTACTTCACTTAAGCAGTGTGGATCCTACTCTGTAGAGGGAGGTTCCACATCCTCTGTCATGTTTGCCAGGGAGGAATTGGCACTCCCTGGAGTGAGCCAAGTCCAAAATGGCAGTGTCATTATTTGCATTTTTAGTAACCTCGGTTAGGTAAGCACAGTATTTGTCATAATTGCTCTCAGTTTTCAATATTTATCTGCTACTTCTGGCAAATGATTAAACCCCTGAATCTGTTGGGTGTTAGAGATCCCCTTGTTGCATCTCACAGGTATTAATCCAGACGTGCTGTGTAAGGGAAAACTCTAGGAGAACTTGCTGCTTAACATGGGAAAACATATGTTGTAGCTTATGTTTTAATAACATTTGCAATGAGGCCTTGTGGATGGTATAAGGCACTCTACTAAAAAAGAATTAAAAACAACCTTTCTGAATAATGGCTTTTACTTTTGTAATTACATAATTCTCTTGTTAAATCTAACAGTTCTTTTTTTAAGAATTAGTGGAAGTGGTTTAAAGGGATTCCCTCACTATAAGAGATACCTGGTGAGTGGGAAGCACTAACTGCTTTTCAGGTATCCTCAGCATGGGCAGAAATGCATTTAAGATTAAGATTAAGATGCATATAAAACATGTAAGAAGGAAAGAGGGAAGAAATGCTCTGAAGCCACATCCTTTTTTAAAATTTATTTGTTGCATAAAGCTCAGAGTTTTATTACTGCCCTGCCATGCCCTGCCCTGTGTGGCTGCAGAACAGCCCGTGAGACAGGAGAGCAGGAGCTGCATTTTGGGTGCCTTTCCTCTGGGAAAACACAGAACTGGGGGTCACTGATGCTGTGAACTGTGAGGTCTGATTCTCATCCAAGAGATAAAACCATTGACACAATGAACTGCTCCTTGACATCAACACGCTTGTTGGGAATCCTCTTTCAAGGCTGCCCTGGATGTGAAGGGTGTTGTTAAAATGATCAGGGAAGTGTTATGTGGATGTTTTTATGAGACTGTATTTATTGAATTGTTATTTATTACCTGCTTTTCACTGGTTATTCTCAGTGTTATTGCATTCCGGCTATTATAGCAAAGAGGTGCAGAAAAAATTGTGGCTGAAGTGTCTCCAGGGGCTCCCTTTGTTAGCTCAGACCAAGCAGTGTCATCTTCAGCTCAGAATTGTAAATGAAATTCCTGAAATTTGGGGGTTTTGTCCAAAGGAACTAAAGGTGAGCACAAGATTTGGTCACCACACCTGTCCAAAGGCTCACCTTGCAGACAGGAATTGTTCTATTTACTGGGATGTCTTTAGGAGGAGAGAGGAGGGTACCCACAAACATATGGAATAGATTCCGTGGCCAGGCCATGCCAGCTTTATTTGGTACATAATGAGCTGTGTGAGGGATTGAATTCTTGCATTGTGGTGCTGGGACTTGGCTTTTACTGCTGTTTTCTTTTCTTTTTCTTTTTTATCCTGGGCCATATGTGGGTTTAGCTAGACTGATTTTCTTGAGCCATCAGAGTTGTGTGGAACAATTTTACCTCACTTGAGCACATGCATGAAGCTGAGTTTGTGTTGATCACTTGAAACATTGGGTTTTTCTTGTAGTTTAATGGTGCTGTCTATATTTCCACCCAGGCCTGGAGCTCAGCATGACACATAATATACTCCTCCATAAATGTACAGTTTAGCAAAACTCATGAAAGAGGCAGGATTATTTATCTAGAAATTATTGACAGAATTGGCCTTTTCTGAAGGGATGGGGTAGTCTCATTTCCTATGTGGCATTCCTAGAGACTTTCTGAAGTCAAACATCTTTTGACCTTTCTCAAAAATTAGTCTGTGTGGAAGCACAAAAGGTGTTAATAAAACAGATTTGTAGCTTGTTTTGAGGTTGGTTTTGATATTTTGTTTTGTTTTGTTGTAAGCCAGAATATTTGTAAGCTTTCTTCATTCCTAACATCTAAGATCAAAATAACCACAGATGTAATCTTTGTATTTTTGTTTTTCTCAGCTAAAATCTGCTCAGATTGTGAAAATGAGAAATAATTGCATGTCTTCCTCTAGACCATTTCTCAGGAATTTGCAAGCCCTTGAACACTTTGAAGATGCTTAGTCGATCCGCAGGTACAAGGATTAGTTGTCTTATTTTCTGTTTTCTATCCCATCAGTCTCTTTAGGAGATTTTATAAAAGCTGTAGAATGAATGAAAGCATAAAAATTAAATTCTAAGTCTAGAATGTTCATTAGTACTTATGTAGCTTTATAGTATAAAAGGGAAAATTAATTTGATATGTGTTTATTAATCTGTGGTACCCAGCCAGCTGACTTTTAAGTGTAAAGTGGCTAATTTTATTCTTTGGACCTCTTTAACTTGTGAAATAAATTTAGGGGTCTTTTTATATAACTTAATTGAAAGCAGTGGGCAGAGTCAGCAGAACTGTTCTGTCCAGCTGTGACCGGAAAGTCTTTTTCTTCCTGCAGTAATTGGTGAACATACCTCAGGTGTTTGCTGAGAGCCTCGGTTCATGTCCTGATAAACTGAAACAATTCCTGTCACAACAAGCTGACATGATTAATGTGATAAGCTGATATGATTAGTGTCATGATAAGCTGATACAACTGCTGCAGTCTCCACCCTGGACATGAGCATCTTCTCACTGCTCTGCTAACTACAGTTTTTACAGTTTCATAGTTGAATTTACTTTAAGTTATTAACTTTTAATGTCTCTTTTGTCTGCCAAATCTGAACTTAACATCATAATTACTTCATTTAAAGTAATAGTAACATGTGTGCAGGCTTTATTAAATAGCACTGTTTAGGAAAAGCCTCATAATGAAGGAGAAGGCTCGGTTCTGTTTCTGGCCCATCAGTGCTGGGCTAGTGTGGGCGGTTGTGGATTAGTGGGGCTTGAGGTTCAGGGCTCGGGTTTGGGGTTTATTTCGTGTTGATTTTGCGGGAGGCTGAGGGGAATCAGCCGTGGTGGGAAGGAAATGGCGGGAGGAGGAACCGTGAGGGGGAGAAGCCCCTCATGGAGGAGCCTGAGGGATCTGTGGGGACAAAACGGGGCAGGAAGGGAGCAGTAGGGTCTGCTTTTGTTGAGTTCGATCGGCGTGGGACCCGAGACAGAAGACTCCATACTCTGTGATCTATGTGACAAAAGCCTTTATTCAGTTTTGACCTCACTTTTTATACCCCTTTCAAATGTTCCCAGGGAAGCGTCTGTGATTGGCTCCCAGGTCAGGCTGCCCAGCCCTCTGACCAATAGCTCTCTGCAGCCAGGGCTGGAACTCATTGGATTAAATCCTTGTCTGTCTCTAATCCTGTCCTGTCTCTGTTCTTTGGGGGCCTGCTTTTTCAGCCAGGCTACTTCTCCAATCAGTAGTCAGATTAGCTGCCTAGTACAGGCCAGCCGATATTGTAACAATTCCCCATTTCTTTTTTATTAATTTGAAGAAAAATTTTGAAACACAAATGTGCAGCTTGTTCTCTGTAATCTTGCTTGCAAGGGCCCTTTTGCATGCAAAATTATATTAACAGCATCTATTCGATTGGAATGGGGTTTTACCTAGCTTAATAAATTTGGCTTTTAGGATAGTGATGAGTTCCACATACCAGAAGCTGCAGGGCTTTTGTTCAGGGGCAGTCAGGTGAATTAAACACTTTTGGTTTCACATAAAACAATTTAACTGTTTAACGTAGAAATATAACTTAACTCTATAACCATAAAACTTTAAACTTTTCTTTTGAAATTATAACTTAATATAACATTCAGTTTTAGAACTGTGCAAAATTCCAACTTGATAAAACAATGTGTAAACATTAAAACATTTTGTAAACAAACAACTCTGTTATTTCAGTGTCCCATAAGTCTGTGACGTAGGTGCAATTTCTGTCATTTACTTTCTCCACTAATGATACATGAGCTTTTAAGGTCTAATAGATGAACTGGGATTCTCACTCAGGCACTTTGCCTGTTTAACAGGCTGGCTGGGTTTGTATCTTTTAGAAAAGTTTAGAAAAGTTGCAATATTTACTGCCATGAATCCTTTAAATTTAAATTTTTGTTATTGAATTTTATAAGCTTAGTATTCCAAATTATTGATGTGCTTGATGTATCATTGGAGTTGTGTTGTTTTTATTTAGAAAACTGTTAACATGATTTTCAGCTTGACATGTTACAGGCTCAATGCTTAATAACAGTGGTGTTACAATTCAACATTATACAAGAACCACTTAGTTCTAAATCATTAACATTCCTCAAAAACAAGAAACCATTCAACCCAAAACCACTTCAAATAAAAACATATGTAATTCCTTTATTCCTTACTCCCCTTTGTTTTATTTAAAAAACAATACACTAGATAACTTGAAACTGTTTCAATTAAGAACATATGTATTTTCTATCCTTTCTCCCCCTTTTGTTTTTAGAATTTAAAACAAGAAGCAAAACATACACTTTTAAATTAGGAATATCTGGATTTTATAATTTTCTCTCCTTGTCAGTCAAATTCCAATTTGGCCACAATTGAAAGAGACTGAGAAGGCTTTGATGATACACATTTCCTATTGCTTAGTTTAAATCTCAACATGGCCAGAGTTGAGACTTTAGACTAGGCAAAAATGTTTATTATATTTTAAAACAAACCTTTAATAAATTTTAAACATTGTAAACTGAAGTGACAAGAGGTATATACTTTAGAAATTTTGCAACTGTGATTTGCCAGTGAAATACTTTTTACTAAACTGATCCATAGAAATTTGTTTTGTAGAACTTAGAGTAAGCAAGATTTTAATTCTAAAGATAGCTGATTGAGTATGATGCTATTGCAATGTATATGAATAAAGTTAGCAAACATTGAACTGTGAACTTTAATACACACTATAAAATTTGTAGACTATATTTGGAACTTGGAAAAAATATTCCTTTAGCAACTGTAAGAAAACAGGTTTAACAAAGCAAATATCAACTTAGTAAAACTTGCAAGATATACAGGCTTTCCTAAAATCAAGTTGAAAGTGGATGAAGCAGCTGTTGAGTTTTGATGAAGGTGATCATTGCTGGTTGCATTACCCTGGTTGTGTAAGTAATTTTTTAAATTTTCATTTTTACTGTTCTGGTTTTCCCACCTCTATTATAAGATGATTTGAGATTACCTGGTCTTCTGGCCTTCTTCTGTAATGCAGGTCTCTTGGGACAGCTAGCTTTTATGTGGCTATGTTGTCTCCAATGGAAGCTTTCTGTTCTCAGCCTCACTGCTGCTGCAATAGAATCAGCTAATCTCTGTATGTTAGTTGATGTTGTCTTAAGTTTAGCACATGCATTAATTATTTCTTCCAAGGATGGATTTTCTTTGGGTATTGCATTTATGAGTTTTTTGCAGTCCTCATTTGCATTATCTCGTGCTAATCGTAGCAATACTAGATTTTTTGCATCATTATTGTGATAAATGTGATTCGTGCTAATTAAATTGTAACTATATTAGCAAAATTGTATTTAGATCAATAGAAGACAATTGTTACCGAGTGAAAGGGGGGGAGATGGGTGAGACAGGACAAAAGACATCTTACAGATGTTGGGAGTCGAAGAAGAAGGTTGGAAGAAAGTCAAATAAGAATAGTAGAAGGACGTAGGTCTGATAAGCAGCATCTAGAAATAGAGCTTCAACCTTGAAGCTGTCAAAAATGGAATGATTCCAAGCATGGGACTTAATTAGAGTCATGTTATGGAAAACATCTGCTCAGTCACACAGGGCGCCTGCGCTACCTGCAGGTCACACCTCGGTCACTGATGAAGATGATGAGCCTTCATCGGAAATAAGACCCTCAAAAGGATGAGAGACCCCCAACCCATTAGTAGAGCATGCGCCGTGCAGTATAGTTACGTAGATTTTAGGAATAGAAACTAGGAGGAGCTTTCTAGAAACTTTTGTAGCCTACAGTATATAAGTGGGATTGTTAGCCCAAATGCTTTGGTACGAGAGGAAGGGCAGGCCCCTCCCCGTACCCCCGGTCGGTTTTGCTTATGCTTTATGCGAACCTCAATTATACTAAAACACTTACTCTCAAATTTTATCCATCCCAAATTATACAACTCTTATACTTTACTTGGATTGTATTCAGTTTCAATAATTTTTGAAATCATCTTTAATACTTTTGATTGTATTCATTTATAATTGTTACTATTAAAAAATTGTTGTTACTTTTAATCTTTGTTGTTTGATTAATTGGAAAAATAGAAAACCATTCATAACAATTATTATCTACTTCTTTTTCTATGGTATTTCGCAATCGCTCTATGGACTATGTATATGGTTCACTTGGGCTTTGTTTTATGTTTTTATATCCTGGGGTTGACTCAGACATGTTTGTAACTTTATTTAGGGCTCTCATTCCCAGTTCCTTTGCTTGGTTTAATATCACAGAATTTAAGCATGCTTGTGTTTGAGGATCTCCTATGGGACGCAGTCCCAACGACTGGGGAACCCCCACCCCAAAGCACGGATCTTGCTGTGATAATCTCGAGTTTTGCAACTCTTGCTCCTCTGAATATATTCTCCAGGTTGATTCAAATATCATATACTGTAGTGGAGTACAGAGTAACTTTGCAATTTTCTTCATATCATAAGGTGTTAACTCACTATTAGTTATGAGTTTAAGCATATTTATCACAGCAGGGGATCCCAACCCATGTTTAGTAGCTAATTGGCGTGGCTCTAAAATGATTTGCCAATTGAAACGTACACGTTGATTAGGTGTTGTTCCATTACTAACGGGGAAAGCCTCAACTGTCCCATCTCCCCATTGCTGGCTGCCTGAATTTACTGGCACAGAAATTAATACAGCAGTTCCTATATCCCCACATTCCATCGCCTTTTGTTTTACCTCTGACCAGAAGATTACTGGGTCCTTGGAGGAGACGACATCTGATTTAAATATTAATGGGGCTGGAGCTGCTGTTTGGGGGTTGGCTGTAGAGGTGCAGTTCGTGTTCTTTTCCGGGATGTGTTGGCTGTGTCTTGGTGCAGAGACCTCTTGGAGCTGTTCTGTGCTTGGCTCCTGGTTTGGAGAAACTGTGGGTGCTGTATCTCCAGCAGGATCGGGGCTGATTCTCAGTTCTGGAGTCGTTTTCTGGGCTTCAGTGCTGGTGTTTGCCGGATCCGATGCACTTCCGGGTTTTTCTTGTGTCACTCCTGGGGTGACGTCATCGCGGCGTGCTCTGGCTCGGGTGTCAGTGGGGGTTTCCATGGCGACTCGGGGTGGCGCCGCGTCCTCTTGCTGGGGCGGAGACACGCCCTCTGGAGGCAGGGCTGGGGCCAGGGCCCCGCCCACCTGAGGCTGGACCAAAGGTGGAGGTGCTGCCCACCAAGGCGTGGTCGGAACGGGAGGTGTGACCCACCAGGGCGGAGCTTGGGGCAAGAGTACGTCCCACGAGGGAGGCTGTGTTTCCTTTCTCCCTCCCCTGGGGATGTGTCCGCCGCCATTTTGGTATTGTTCCCAGACCACTGTCTTGGCCACATGGCTGCCGCCATTTTGGGATAGTTTTCTGGTGTTTCCCGTGGCAATTTGGGGTGTTTTTAGAGTCTCTGGGCTGGCAACTGTTATAAATGAGAGACAAAAGTCTCGATATTCAGCAAAATTTAGATTGTTTTATTTGATATAGAAAGAGCAAGCAGCCCGCTGGGGAACGTGAGGGGTCACCGCCCACTCCACGCTCCACCCAACCGTGGTTTGCAGCCTCTTCTTATAGCGTGGGTTCTCGTTCACAAATTCACAAAGCCTTTGGGTGATAATCAGTCACAGATTGCCATCCGGTCCTTGTAGATGACCACCAGGGAAGTTCTGGAGGTCTGGTCTTTGTAGATAACCACCAGAGAAGTTCTGGGAGTCTGGTTTTTGGGATAGGCAGTATTGATCAGACAAAGGCAGGAAGGGCTTTTTGGGAAGTCCAATTTTGCAAGTTGTTAGCCAATACAACTTATTTGAAAAACACAACATATTATAATGTAACATAATACAACATAATAGAACATAACAAGGTGATTTTAAACAGAATTATTTAACCTAATAATTTCCTTTATCTAGTGTCCATGCTTCACTTTAGAGATTAGTATTTTGGTTTATACAAACCCTAATGCTTTTGTGATTAACACGAATCTTTTATCAATTGTCACACAACTGAGGAATTATCGGCCAGCCAAGTCTCTCTGCATGGAGTAAGTACTTTTTCTTCCATGCTTTTGCTGGATAAATCCGCTTTTATCTCTTTCATCAGCTTTAAGATAGTTTTCCAAGGCTTCCAATAGTCTATATTTAATGCAGTTTCTTCAGTCGGTTCCACCCCCTTTTCTTTTGTCCAGAGTATTAAATCAAAAAGCAATTCTTTTTCATATTCAATTTCCCACTCTTCCAAAAACTCTGTCCATACCTCTATAACTGGATGCGTGTTTGTAGAAAAGAAGTTCCCCATTGTTTTCTTGTAGCTTTTCGGCTGAAGTTTACCTCTGTCTCTAGGACGCTCTAGCTCTGGTCAACTCCTGTTGCCTCTCTTTTTGGGCATCTTTCTCATCTCTCGGACGTATTCCTGACTCTGGCCAGTGTTCCCCCTGCGTCTATGGGCAGAACCTGTCTCTCGGCCAGTGTCCCCTGGCTCAAGGACAGTCTGTCTCCCCCGCTCGCAGCAGTATAGCTATGCCAGATCACGACAGGACTCACCAGATGATGAGTTCAATCGGCATGGGACCCGAGACAGAAGACTCCATACTCTGTGATCTATGTGACAAAAGCCTTTATTCAGTTTTGACCTCACTTTTTATACCCCTTTCAAATGTTCCCAGGGAAGCGTCTGTGATTGGCTCCCAGGTCAGGCTGCCCAGCCCTCTGACCAATAGCTCTCTGCAGCCAGGGCTGGAACTCATTGGATTAAATCCTTGTCTGTCTCTAATCCTGTCCTGTCTCTGTTCTTTGGGGGCCTGCTTTTTCAGCCAGGCTACTTCTCCAATCAGTAGTCAGATTAGCTGCCTAGTACAGGCCAGCCTATACTGTGACATGCTTTTACCTAACCCTGGCAAAGGCAAGAAACAGGGTCTTTACACGAGTGATTGTGGGTTTTTTGATTTTTTTTTTCATTTTTTTCCCTCCTCTGTACCCACACTAACTCAGTTTATGTTAATTGGCAGTATAGAAAACATTACAAGATTTCAGGGATGAGTATTCAATGTATTACGGTGTCATTTCGTAATGATTGGTGTGCCCTTGGCAGGTAATTTTTTCATGGATAAATCAGAAATTCAGGAGGTCTGGCAGCAGTGAAGTGCTGGAACAGCTGCACTGCTGAGGGAGGGATGGCCCAGCCCTGAGGAGAGAGAGAACCCAGGGCCTGCGGGGTGTTTCATATCCTTATATCATTAAATAACTGCTTTTCATGACCATATATTGGGGTTTTTTTAACACAAGTCCATTGTTACAGCTCACTGTGAAAGACTAGTTATCTTTAGTGCTTATACAGCAAAAATAACCATACTATCATGTCTTGGGGTGACTGTATAATGCCTATATCCCCAAATCGTCTGTTCTGTTGGTGTTGAATATTAAATTCTGCAACTTTAAGACTGGTTCCAGGAGTGAAAGGGCAAGGGGGGGAAGAAGAAGTGCAGAGTTTGTTATCAGAGACTGCACGGGCTCCCCCGCATTCCTGCTCTCAGACTGTGTTGTCTGCAGTGGACAGCAAGAGAGAGCTCTCCTTTGCTCTTGGTTAGTTTTTTTGGCTAGCTGAGGCAGAGAAGCCCCCTGGATTGTTTATTTTTTTCCTTTTTTTCCTGTTTTCCTGGAACTGTTTGAACCTGCTTTGGACTGAAAACCCAGAAGAGCACCGGGAGCTCACACCTGTGGCCCACCGAGCCTGGCCTGGGCTGCAGCATTTCCCAGCACCGGAGGGACTGAGAGCAGACTGAGTGAGCCGGGCAGCCACGGAAAGAACTCTTCTAAATCTGCCATCTCCTCGGAACAGCGAGAGGTTTTGCTGTTTGATATTGTTCATTGTTGCGCTGGGAGGTGTGTTGCCTGTTGAATAAACAGTTTTTTCTTTTCTTTTCCACTTCTCTCCAATTTTTTTCCCTTTTTCCCGAGGGACCTCATTCAGAGGTTTCCTCCCAAATTTGCCCTAAACCAGGACATATCATTAACTGCCCACCCGGCCGCATCTGAGATTCATGCTGCTGCAGGCATGGCTCTGATTTTATATGGGATTATTCCTTAAATAACCCATGATTTAGTTTAGCATGGAGGATTGACTGATTTTTAAGGACAGATCTTCCCATGAAAACTCTTTTTCTAGGAAAGCAGCATTAGTTTGAGGCAGTTAAAACCTGCTGTGGTGAGACACAGCGATGTGGTATTGATGTGTGTGTGATGGGAAGAGTTTGTTACATTTTTTTGCTACTACAGATTATTTTCTTTAGGGATCTGATGTAAACTTCACAGATTTCCTTTTGTTTGTATAAAACATGATGGCACTGACAGACTCTCTGATAGCAAATATTTCCTAGGGAAATAGTTGCTGAAGCTTTTCCCCCCTCTACCAATGTTTTTAGATCTCTGCTACCTTAGCTTTCCTATTCAGTTTAAGATATTGGTTATTCAACTGAAATGGATTATTTTTGCTTTAATTGAGAAAGTCCTGTTAGAATTTTCTTCAGCTTTAACTTCGGAAAATCCTGCCAAGTTTATACAGAAAAATTAGGAGCATATTAGTATTTACATTGTCAGTCGTCCATTTCCTATCTGTGTCTTCTAGGTATGCCTTTGAAGTGTCGATCACACAGCTTTTTTGAACCTTGCAGAATGTACTTGCCCAGAAAGTTTCATGTGATTTAAATTTTTTCCCTTTGTTTTGGCTCTCTAGCGGCTGCTATAGGAATAAACTATTGGAAAACTTGGGAGAGTGGAAAAATTCTGTTCTTCCATCTACATAAAAAATACCGAGTAGATGTGAAATGTATGGGCAAGGCTTGCATATTACTTGTAATGGTGTATAAACCACTAGCAACAAATAACCAGTTGTACAGAATTTTTGAAGCATATTATTTACCTTACTGAAAAATATGCCTTAATTATGAATTTCTGAGTGCTCCCTTAGGCAGCATGTTCGAGTACATGTTTAATGTATGAGGCATACTCAGGGTTGGCAAATTGCTCCTGTGATTCATCTGCACAGGTGGACCTAGAAAGGCACCAGGCACTCCCTAACTTATCCATTTAAATTGGGTATTGATCACTTTGAATCCTCACTGTTGGGGTTTTTTCAAAGAGGAATATGCGATTTCTATAAAGAAACTGGACTTTCAAAGGGACTACAGAAAATGGAACTTAGTTTTCTAATTTTGGTGATGTGGGAGTATATTTGATGGAATGAGGTTTTCTGACAGAGGAAGCAGTAATTATGGGTGTTTCAGCACCTGAAATCATGCTGGGATCATATGAAGGGAAAATTGAATCACCGTTAATATTTCCTTAACAAAATTTTCTATCATTCCTATACTATACCATTTACGTGCCAAAAATAAGGGAATTCATATTCTTTATCACCTGAAGTCTGAAAGACTATATAGAAAAGAATCAGTACTAATGAATGGCCTTTGTTTGAGGAGAGGAGGTGAAAAATAGAATGAGGGATCAGTCAGCAAAAAGAGTGGCACAGAGTGGAAAAGACTGTGACAAAGGTGAGGAGAAATGCGTGTGTGAAATTCAGCATCAGTGACAGCAGCATGAGATGGGATAGGGATTTCCTATGACTGATGTGGGAAAACAAGACGTGGAACTCAAAACCTACAAACTTTTCTTTCAATCTGATTGAAATTCAGCTGCCTAATCCCTCAGAGTCGCTGTCTTCAAAGACTCCTTTTAATTACGCTTTAAGATGTAAGTAGTAATTGTTGCTGTAATTGTTTTCTAGATGCATGATGGATAAAAACTTCGTAAGAATTGGGAAATGGTTCATACGGCCCTATGACAAGGATGAGAAGCCTGTTAATAAAAGGTAAGGAGATCTCAAGTCCCACTCCTGTCAGTGTTGTGGATTGTGTAATGGTAATTGCATGGTGCATTTTGGTGGTATTTTTCTCACTTTTTTTGCCATATAACAAGTAAAAACACAGACACTGTATTCACATCAGTCATACATAGAAAGCAATTAAGTAAGTTTTCAGGCCTTGTTATGGTAATTTAAGATAAGAAGGCAGGGTTGGTATTTATCCATTAGCTCCACAGAAATGTCTCATTTATTAATATCTTTTGAGCAGCATCTGCCTTTCCCTCTCATTATACAACAGAATTGCAGGCAGTTATAACAAATTATTTTAATTTCTGGACACTAAACCCCAACCTGACATTTTAAGCAGTAAAATAAGTAGTCTATAGATTTCCTGATTTATTTTCTTTAAAGATGCCACCCTCTATACACAGCTTTCCCTGCTCAGGCAGGCTGACAGATCAGACCTATAGGAGTGATTAATGTGCTTCTCCTGCAGCAGCACGGCCATGGAACAGGTGTAGCTGGCTCCACTGCTCGCTATTTCCTCTCTGAGCTCTAAAGGTTACAATGTTCTGAGATCTTCTGGTGCTTGCATTTATAGTCATCCGCTAAACAAGTTCTGTCAAAAATAATCTGAGTTAAGCTGAAACACAGGTTTTCTAACGGGAATCATTTTGACAGAACTGGGTTAGGAAGTGACTAAACACGCAGTTATGCTGGGAGATTTGAAGGTAATGAGCAGTGGAAGAGATGAAGTGGGGTGGCAACTTCATCCATCCAGCTTAGCCGCAGTCACACAGTGTCTGATGGCAGGGTGGGGACAGGTGGAAATCATCCTGTACATCAGACCTGTCTTCTCCCTCTCATCGTGATCTCACTGCAAGGTTTAGGTGCAGAAATGTTACGGTGCAATGCTACAAACCTTGGCTTCCTTCTGTAGCAAATTTGGTGCAAACTAGCTGCTTACAAGCAGCATTTGGTTTTGAGAGAATGCAAGAATTAACCATGGATTTGTCTCCTTTCTAAAACCTGAAAGTGTTAATGTAGCTTGGAGATACCTATTTTGTTACTGTTTACTTTGTGGCTGACACTGTGTGTGTGTAGCCTTTGATTTCACGTCGATCTAATGTCAAGGAGCCATGGAAAGGTGCAGGTTTGCCGTATACCTTCCCCTGTCCTGGCAGTGTGTAACCACCTTTCTCCCCTGTGTTTCCTCTGCTGCTTTTCTGATCATACCAACATCAGCTTAATTTTCTGGAAGATTAATTCCCTTAAGTGACATACGTAGGGGTGTTGGGGGTTGGCTTGTTCCCCTTTTCTTTCTGTGGAATTCCTCCCATTGTTATGCTAAGTAATTGTGGCTACACCTTAAAACGACAGATAATGTTCTCTCGTAGGGGGGTGGCTGGAGGGGGGGGGGAACAGGAAAAGGAAAGGTGGGACGGGGGGTCTGGAGCTGGGCTCTCTCTCGCTTGGCTCGTGGAGTGGGAAGACAACCTGGGCTCTGCTCTGGCATCTCCCCCTGCCATCCCAGCACTGAGATCCACGCTCCCTGCCTTTGGACATCGCTCTGCTGCTCTCCCAGCTCACCCTACTACCTCCGGACACTCTGCTGAGCACCACGACCGACACCGTGAGGGGGGAGTCACTTTCCCCATCCCTCTCTCCCCTGGGCCGCGGCCGCCATCACCCAGCCCTCTTCAACTGCGCGGGACCTGCCCTGCCCCCACAGCACCGGTAACAGCACAGGGAGACGGCCTGCGGCCAGAAGGGACTGGAGTGGAGCTAGACTGTTCTGTTCTGTTGCCAATTTTTATAGCTGTTGTTGTTTTCTGCCTTGTTAGATACCAGTAAAGAACTGTTATTCTTATCCCCATATCTCCTGCCTGAAGGCGTCTGATTTAGACCTAAAATAATTAAAAGGGAGGGGGGTTGCACTCTGCATCGCAGAAAAGGGGCTCTTGCCTTTCCTGAGACCATACCTGTCTTTCAAACCGAGACAAGGGGTCAGTTCCAGTTTCTGGAAAAGAGAGGCAGCTCCTTTCAGCAAAAGCTGTTTGTTTTATCCACGTCACTGCAGCCTGAGTGCTCAGATTAAATGTGCTTGTGAGTCTCCTGCCTGTTCCTGGTGTGTATCAATTTAATAAATTAAGCATCTGCTACAGTAGATGATGTCTGTCAAAAACAGCAGCAGCATTGGTGTGGGAGGTAATATCACCTTAGAATTCTGACAGATTAGTAAGTCCTGTGTCTGATTTACATGCGTGTAACACCAAATCAACCTGCACTGTGAGGGTTCTGTATAGGATAATTGGTTTTGTAAACAGAAATGCAGTCTGCACATAAAGAAATCTGGCCTGGAAGATTTCACAAAACCTGAGTTCATGTTGAACTCAGTTTGTGTTTAAAGTATTCCATATATAAATCTGACACTGAGGATTTTAGGGTTGGATGGTGCAGTCTTGATTTGAAGAAGATAAAGATTGTTCTTGGTTGGAGGGGTGTTGGTTTCTCTATTTTTATAAAGTTCTTGTCCCTATAGATTCTTTGGATATGCACTATTTCAAAAGTATTTATTTAGCAATAATAATTATGCCTAATTTGAAATAGGTTTTGTGTAGTTTCAGGTTGTTAAGGTTTTTTGCTATAAATTTAACATTAAATTAACTAATCTTCCTGAAAGATTGTAGTAAAGACTGCAAAAGTGGACAGTAGCAACAAGTAGAAGGAGGCTTTGAGGACTAATCTGTCCAGACACCTTTTATTTAATCTTTTAAGCTTTCTTTCTCAGCATAGCACAAAAAGCAATCTTCACAAATTGATTCCTGTTAATTCCAGATAAATTCTTTGTGGAGCTCTTGCTCTAAGCAGCAGCTTGTTCTAGATAAAGCAAGAAGGAATAGTCGCAGGAAGAAGAGGCCAGCTGAGGATGTTTAGGTATTTTAACATAAAACCTTAATAACGAAAAAAAGGCAATTTATAAAATATTACTTAAAGCCATGTTATTATATAAAGGAATAGAAATAAGTTGCATGTGTGTACAGTGATCAGATTGGAGTCTGGGAACAGGCAATACCTATTGAAAACACCTGCTCTGTTCTCCTTGAGTGTGGAAGATCATCTGTCTGGATATATCCCGCCCCCCCACCCCGAATAGTGGAAACCAGCAGTTGTCTTTCTGCTAAAGAAATAGAACCATCTCTAAAGTCTGCTTTTGTGCTTTTTTGCTTGTGGCAGAGTTGCTCATCTCAAGTTGCCAGTGTCCAGAGTTACTATCCCCATTTTGGGAATACACTGAGAGGGCCTGGGCTGGGTTTAAATGAACAGGGAAGGGAGTTGAAAGTCATGGCCTGGCTTTCAAGCAGTAAAGTCCTTCAGGGCCTGTGGTTTTTGTGAACGGCATTAAAGGAGAAGGGTGGGAGGGCTGTGATTTCAGAATGAAGTCAAAGATGAAGTGGAGCATGGCAGTGGCCATGACCTACTTATGCTGGGATGTGAGAGGGAGGCCTAAGAACATCAGAGGGTCTGGCCTGCCTTCCCAGGCAGTGCTGGGAACCGAGTGCAGGATGAGCATGCCTGCTCTTCCAGGAGGACTGAGGGAACAGCAGAGGGATTCAGACAGATCCCTGTATGCTTGTGTTTTGTTTTCCTTTCAGACCAGATGCTTTTGACAGGAAATATAGTGCAGAACTTGTGGGTTTCCTTTCCCAAGTATCTTCAGTATTATGTGTCACTTCCTAAATAATTCTACACATTTTATTGTCATCCTACAGCAGTGTGTCTAAAATAGGTTTCACACTACTGATGGGAAATGGCAAACTTGATTATTTTTTTCACACAGCTTTCTAAAGGAGATCTGTATGTTTGGAGTTCACAGAACTTGTCAGATCCACGGCATTGGTAGTGCTTTTCACTGTATGATGAAAATTCATTCTTACAGTCTATATGGGTTTTTTTTGGTTTTGGAAAGCACCACAATGAAGTGTTAAACAACTTACTGGAAAAAAATCATTACCATCTTATGTAAGAATGTTTGCTGATTGTTTTAGTGATTGTTTTCCTAATGTGTAGAAAATTGAGGGGAAAATCAGTTTGTTTTGAACTGTATGAGCAGCTTAAGTTGTTAAGCTGTTTTTATTTAAATTCAATATAAAGAACACATGAAAAAATAATTGTTGCTTTTTGTAGCTTAAATAATTTAAGGGTCATCCCCTCTTCCGAAAGTATGCTGGGTATTTTTAGCCTTAAGAAGAAAACTACTCCATCTGTAGAATATTTAGAATTAGAGCTTGTTCTTCTCCTCATTACTTGGTGAGAAAGCTGACAGATAGGAATGGGGTTTAGGTAGCCCCTGTGCCCTCTGTGAACCAGCATGGATGGGGCAGTGGGATTGCAGTCAGGCTGCAGAGATGCAGCTCGTGCACTGCAGTTCCCAAACAGGTTTCTGGCTGTCACTGCCCCATACTTGAAAACCTCATGTGATGTGCTGGAACACAGAAATCTCTGAGTTAGGAGCGCATGGGTACCTAAGTAAATATCCAGAGCATTCTGTGTGAGCTTTCCTCCTGTAGACTGAATCCAGGAACTTTTCCCTCTGTAACAGCTCAGTCAGTGCATCCACAGCCAGTTTTGGTCAACAGCTGTGTTCACTTCTTTGTGAGCATGAAAACTGGGCTTTAATCAGTACCATCAAAACCTGAAGACTGCATTTGTGTACTTGTATTTTAGCCATCTTAAAAAATTCAGTACTGTGATCATATATGTGTCTTGAAAATGATGCTGTAGTAATATATATGTACAGTATTGCCAACACCATTATAAATGAGGAAAGACTAGGCAGGGAAATAATAAAAATCAATCTGACTTAATTTTAAATAATGTGTTCTTATTCCTGACTTGTCAAAGTAAATGTGATAGAAATACGGAGTAATAAGAAATACTGTGTATTTTCCAATAATTCTTCATACCTCTGTAAAAATAAGCTTTTCTATTTCAGTTTTTTTCTATTTCAGTTTAAGAGGCTTAGTTCCCAGAGAAATATTTTCATATTTTCAGAGTTTAAGTTCTGAAATGTTATGTTCATCTTTGCTGAGTTTGTTCTGAGGATTACTTATGGTTTCAGTAAAACCATACACCAAGTTGGTGTGTTATATCTGTGGCTGGTGTTATTTTAATTGGTAATCTTGTGTGTGCTAACGCTGAATTAACTCTTACATACTCTGAAATATTGTGTAGTATACCCAATGTGATATAGTCTGCATTTGTATTGTAGCAGAAGGAATAGTTCTAAAATAGAGATTTTAAAATAAGTGTTTTCACATACATTTTTCAGGAAAAGCTGCAAATATATGAAGGTGATATCAAGGTGTTCTTGATATCAACATGCTTATGTTTATAGACTTTTCCAAGCAATTTAATATCATTTTATTCAAGTGTATTAATCTAATACCACTAATAAATATAACCTATTTTTATGTTTTATAAGCAAAACAGAAAAATATTAGTAGTAGCTTAGGGTTACTTAAGGATACTATTAAGATGGTTTGGGAAAATGCTATTCAAAAAATACCTTTTTAATAACTATTATCTATTCTTATATATGCTACTGGTAGTCTTGGATTATTTTGTGTGTTGGTATTTCTGGAAACTTGTATGTAAAATTCTTTGATTGAAAAAGCGAGTACACTTTATGGAAAAAAAGCATTTTGGACTGAATGTCTCAATGTTCATGTGCTTTATCACTAAACTAACCTTCTAGATAAGATATAAATTAAGGGGTATTCAATTGTCTTTTTATTGTTTTTTTATTTAATAATGAAAATAATAAACCAGTATTTTCTGAAAGCTGGTAAAAACCGTGCTTGAGCGTGCTGCAAAATTCCCATTGCCTGTTTGAAATGTGTGACCCAGTTCGCAGTGGTTGTGCCCAGCTGTGCATCAGGGCGTGTGGGGCGGCCTTTGTGCCGTGTCCTTCAGGAATGGAGCCGAGGGCTGCCGGCCCCAGCCTCAGGGCCCGGCCTTTTCATCTCCTTTCCTGCCTAAAACCATTAAAAACACAGTAGCAAAGCAACCCCAGGCACCGATTCTTGAGATTCCTTGCCCCTTGCCAATCGGGATAACGTCCTGGGAGCAATGGAAGGGCTCCCTGCATGGGGTCATTGGTGAGACGTCACTGGAGCTGTGCTTCCAGTTTGCTGCAAATCCCCACTTCAGCCAATTCAGGTGATGCTGTGCAGTATCTAACCCTGCTGTTTGCTGAGGGCATGGACCTGAGCCAGCCAGCTCAGATAAAGCAGCAGGGATGTTGGTAGGTGTGCTGGGGGCTCTTCACTCATGTTGTAGCTTGTATTTTGGTGATAGAAGTGGGATAGAAATTCTTTCTTCACAAGAACACCCTTGTCTTGGTAAGAGAGGTTCTGTGACTGGAGTGACCTTGTCTGGATGCAGCATTTTCTCAGTGCTCTGCTGCAGGTGATGGGCACTTACCTGGTGTGTTGGGGGTGCCTGTGTGTCTCTGGCAGATCGGGGTCCCTCCTGTCACACAGCAATTCCCAGCGTGAGGCAGCAGAACCTTGGTACTCACAGAATAATCTGATGTTGCAGTCTTGTGAAAGGATCTATGTAAACTCCAGGTGTTTGTCTCCTCATGAGCTTCTAGCACAGGAGACAGGTACTCCTGACCAACATCCACCAATCTGAAATGAATCCGTAGCAGTATTCTCATCCCTTTCTGTCCTGACAAAGAAGAATTCCATCGTGCCTGCTGCTTCCAAAGGCATCCTGTATTCCTGGGCTGTGTTTGAGGCAGGACAGACATTCAGGGTGCTGTCACAGAGTGGCACAGTCTGATTTTTATGAGGTGCCCGAGACTTTGGATTGCCTTTCCCCCTCTGAAATACTCCATTATTTTCTTTGTGTTTGTAACTACCACCTCCTTGTAGGATTTTGAGGAAGACAGGGTATCCAGGATATGTGTGTTAGGGGATATGTTTCCATGTGTTTCCTCTTTTACCATCTGGGGGGGATGTGCTGGCACATACTTTTGTGGATTACAATTTATAAGGCTGTCTTGGTTTGAAAGACAGGTATGGTCTAAGGAAAGGCAGGAGCCCCTTTTCTGCGATGCAGAGTGCAACCCCCCTCCCTTTTAATTATTTTAGGTCCAATTCAGACACCTTCAGGCAGGAGATATGGGGATAAGAATAACAGTTCTTTACTGGTATCTAACAAAGCAGAAAAACAACAACAGCTATAAAAATTGGCAACAGAACAGTCTAGCTCCGCTCCAGTCCCTTCTGGCCGCAGGCCGTCTCCCTGTGCTGTTACCGGTGCTGTGTGGGCAGGGCAGGTCCCGCGCAGTTGAAGAGGGCTGGGTGATGGCGGCCGCGGCCCAGGGGTGAGCGGGGATGGGGAAAGTTACTCCCCCCTCACGGTGTCGGTCGTGGTGCTCAGCAGAGTGTCCGGAGATAGTAGGGTGAGCTAGGAGAGCAGCAGAGCGATGTCCAAAGGCAGGGAGCGTGGATCTCAGTGCTGGGATGGCAGGGGAGATGCCAGAGCAGAGCCCAGGTTGTCTTCCCACCCCAACGAGCCAAGCGAGAGCGAGAGAGCCCAGCTCCAGACCCCCCCGTCCCACCTTTCCTTTTCCGGTTCCCCCCCCTCCCCCTCCAGCCACCCCCCTACGAGAGAACATTATCTGTCGTTTTAAGGTGTAGCCACAATTACTTAGCATAACAATGGGAGAAAATTCCACTGAAAGAAAAGAGCTTAATTCAACCTCCAACATTATCCACCCCTGAATTTCTCCCATACTAATATGCTATATCAAATTAAACTGTTACATTATATATACATACATGCAGTTAGAGACATAGGCACAGTACTATAGGTATTTCACCCTAAAACAAGGTCTCCTTGGGGTATGCATCTGGTCTCTCCATTCTTTTGCATCACCCACCAGGTGCAACCTGGTCCTTGAGCGAATACAACTCCATGGATGGGATTGTCTTTGCTGGAGGCAGGATTCACCCAAACAGTTTTTCCTAGCATACCTCTCATGTGTACCACTGGAACCTTATCTCCATTTGATATTCCCAAGGGCTCAGATTGGGCAGGGCCTGCTCGGTTAGTGGAACCTCGGGTGTTCACTAACCAGGTGGCCTTTGGTAGATTAATCTCCCAGTTCTTGAAAGTTCCCCCACCCAGTGCCTTCAAGGTGGTTTTAAGCAGGCCATTGCACCGTTCAACTTTCCCTGCAGCTGGTGCGTGGTAGGGGATATGGTACACCCATTCAATGCCGTGTTCTCTAGCCCAGGTGTTTATAAGGCTGTTCTTGAAATGAGTCCCATTGTCTGACTCAATTCTCTCAGGGGTACCATGCCTCCAAAGAACTTGTTTTTCCAGGCCCAGGATGGTGTTGCGAGCAGTGGCATGAGGCACAGGGTAGGTCTCCAACCATCCAGTGGTGGCTTCCACCATGGTCAGTACATAGCACTTGCCCTGGCGGGTTTGAGGCAGTGTGATGTAGTCAATCTGCCAGGCCTCTCCATACTTATATTTGGACCATCGCCCCCCATACCAGAGGGGCTTCACCCGCTTGGCTTGCTTGATGGCAGCGCATGTCTCACAGTCATGGATAACTTGAGAAATACTGTCCATGGTTAGATCCACCCCTCGGTCTCGTGCCCACTTATATGTGGCATCTCTGCCCTGGTGGCCTGAGGCATCATGGGCCCATCGAGCCAGGAACAACTCTCCCTTGTGCTGCCAGTCTAAATCTATCTTCGACACCTCTATCTGTGCAGCCTGATCTACCTGCTCATTGTGTCGGTGTTCCTCATTAGCCCGACTCTTGGGGACATGACGGACTTTCACAGGCAGTTTCTCTACCCGGGGGCCAATGTCTTTCCATTCATTGGCAGCCCAGATTGGTTTTCCCCTATGTTGCCAGTCAGCCTTCTTCCACCTTTCCAGCCATCCCCACAGAGCATTGGCTACCATCCATGAATCAGTGTAAAGGTAGAGTTTTGGCCACTTCTCTCTTTCAGCAATGTCCAGGGCCAGCTGAACAGCTTTGAGTTCAGCAAGTTGACTCGATCCACCTTCTCCTTCGGTAGCTTGTGCGACCTGTCGTGTGGGGCTCCATACGGCTGCTTTCCACTTCCGGTTCATCCCCACGACGCGGCAGGAACCATCAGTGAAAAGAGCATAGCGTGTTTCATCTGCTGGCAGTTGGTTATACGGTGGGGCTTCTTCGGCCCGGGTCACCTGTTCCTGTTCCTCTTCATCGGCAAGACCAAAGTCTTCCCCTTCCGGCCAGTTGGTAATTATCTCCAAAATCCCAGGGCGATTCGGGTTTCCAATACGGGCACGTTGTGTGATGAGGGCAATCCATTTACTCCATGTGGCGTCAGTGGCATGGTGGGTTGAGGGAACCTTTCCTTTAAACATCCACCCCAGCACTGGCAGTCGGGGTGCCAGGAGGAGTTGTGTTTCCGTGCCAACCACCTCTGAGGCAGCTTGGACCCCTTCATAGGCGGCCAAGATCTCCCTCTCCGTCAGAGTGTAGTTGGCCTCCGACCCTCTGTAGCTTCGACTCCAGAACCCCAGTGGTCAGCCTCACATCTCACCAGGCACCTTCTGCCAAAGGCTCCAGGACAGACCATGGTTCCCGGCTGCAGAGTAGAGCACGTTCTTCACATCTGGTCCCGTCCTGACTGGGCCAAGGGCTACTGCATGAGCAATCTCCTGCTTGATCTGGGCAAAGGCTTGCTGCTGCTCAGGGCCCCAGTGGAAATCGTTCTTCTTGCAGGTGACCAGGTAGAGAGGGCTCACAATCTGGCTGTACTCAGGAATGTGCATTCTCCAAAAGCCTATGGCACCTAGGAAGGCTTGTGTTTCCTTCTTGCTGGTTGGTGGAGACATTGCAGTGATCTTATTGATGACCTCACTGGGGATCTGGCGCCGTCCATCTTGCCACTTTACTCCCAGGAATTGGATCTCTTGGGCAGGCCCTTTGACTTTGCTCTTTTTAATGGCGAAGCCGGCTCCCAGCAGAATCTCAATGATCTTTTCTCCTTTCTGAAATACTTCCATTGCCGTATCCCCCCACACAATGATGTCATCAATGTACTGCAAATGTTCTGGAGCTCCACCCTTCTCCAGTGTAGCCTGGATCAGTCCATGACAGATGGTGGGGCTGTGTTTCCACCCCTGGGGCAGTCGGTTCCACATGTATTGCACACCCCTCCAGGTGAAAGCAAACTGAGGCTTGCATTCTGCTGCCAGAGGAATAGAGAAAAATGCATTGGCGATGTCAATGGTGGCGTACCACTTTGCTGCCTTGGACTCCAGCTCGTACTGCAGTTCCAGCATGTCTGGCACGGCAGCACTCCGTGGTGGAGTCACCTCATTCAATGCACGATAGTCCACTGTCAATCTCCATTCTCCTTCAGATTTATGCACAGGCCAGATGGGGCTGTTGAAGGGTGAGTGGGTTTTGCTGACCTCCCCTTGGCTCTCCAGCTCACGGATCATCTTGTGGATGGGGATCACGGCATCTCGATTCGTCCGGTACTGCTGTCGGTGCACTGTTGAGGTAGCAATTGGCACCTGTTGCTCTTTTACTCTGAGGAGTCCCACTGCAGATGGGTTTTCTGATAGCCCAGGCAGGATGTTCAACTGCTTACTGCCCTCTGCCACCACAGCAGCTATTCCAAAAGCCCACCTGAGTCCCTTTGGGTCTTTGTAATAGCCATTCCTGAGGAAGTCTATGCCTAGGATACATGGTGCCTCTGGGCCAGTCACAATTGGATGTTTCTGCCACTCTTTCCCAGTCAGGCTCACCTCAGCCTCCAGCAGAGTCAATTCCTGAGATCCCCCTGTAACCCCAGCAATTGAAACAGGTTCCTTCCCGACATGTCCTGATGGTATTAATGTACATTGTGAAGCAGTGTCAACCAATGCTCTGTGTTCCTGTGGCTCTGATGTGCCAGGCCATCGGATCCACACCGTCCAAAAGATCCGGTTTTCCCGTGCCTCTCCCTGGCTAGGGGCAGGGCCCCTCTAGCCCTGGTTATTATTTCCCTCCTGGGCATACATACTGGAGGTTCCTTCAAGGGGATCTGACAGATCATCCTCCCTTCTGTAATACCCTGCACCTCCATGGGAAGCTGAGGCTACCCTCACTTTAGTGGAGTTCCCTCTGTTGGTGTTCCCCTCCCTGAGTTGGCGTACCCGTGCTGCCAGGACAGAAGTGGGTTTCCCATCCCACCTTCTCATGTCTTCCCCGTGGTCACGTAGAAAAAACCACAGGTCAGCACGTGGGGTGTACCCTCTCTCCCTAGCTGGGGGGCGTTGGGCTCTACTTTTGGGGTCCATGACTCGCACTGGTGCTGCACTGATCTTCCTCACCTCTTCCCTTATCTCCTTCATCTCCTCCTTAAACTCCTCTCTGAGGTCCTTAGCCACAGCAGAGACATGAGCCTGCACTGGGCCAGCCATCATACTCTGATAATTCCTGAGCCTGTTGGCAACAGAACCCCCTGTCACTTGGTTGGTATCAGCATCAATCATTGCAATAAAGGGGGTATATTGAGATGGGCCCAGGTTTGCCAGATTCCACAACATCTGCCCTGTGCACCTGACCTTGTCAGGGTCATTGTCATGCTGTCCATCCCTCCCAAAGAGCACCTCCAGTACTGCCACTTCTCTCAGCTTTTGGATCCCTTCCTCAAGGGTATTCCAACGTGTTCTCTGGTGGTACTCCTGCATTCTTTCCCTGTGGACAAATCTCTCTCTCACACTCATTAAAAGTCTCTCCCAGAGGGAAAGGAGACCTGTCTCCCTTACAAATACCTGGTCCACACCTGAGTCCTGGGTCAAGGCTCCCAAATTCCTTGCCTCAGTACCATCCAGTTGCACACCTGTACCCATAAGGTCCCAGACCCGCAGTAACCAGGTTGTAAAAGGCTCACGGCCCCGTCGTACAATGTCTTTTCGCAGATTACGGAGACTCTGGTATGACAGGGACTCGGTGATGATCTCAACTTCTGGCTCCCCTGCTGGTTGTGAGGGGCTCCCTTCCTGACCCTTATTATCTAGGTGCCTTGTTTTCATCTTAGACTTCCTAGTTTCCACAGGGGCAACTGCTGCTGGCTGTGAGTGCCCTTGCAGTTCAGCTGGAACCTGGACAGATGTAACATCTGTGGGTCCCACTGCTGCACCATCAGAGTCTCCCTCTTTAAGGCAGGGGGAGGGTCTCTCACCAGCTGGGGAGAGGTACTCCTTCAGCATCTGGCCCATCTCACGTATCTCCTTTGCTAGCACCCCCACCCATTCTGGGTGGTTCCTTTCCGAGGTGGGCTGTGGAGCAGGGTCAAACTCTGGGGTAATATCCCTAGTCTCTGGGATGGGATCAGGCTCTGGGGTAACCTCCCTAGTCTCTGGGACAGGATCAGGCTCTGGGGTAACATCACTAATCCCTGGGGTAGGTATCAGGGTTGTTATCCAAGTCAATCTCCCCTTATCTCTGAATGTTAGATAGAACAGGTTTAACAGGGATATAAGCAACACTAGCCACAATATAATGTCATTAGCATTTAAAGTGGATTGGAACTCCTTGAAGACTGGTGGGGTGAACTTCAAAAACCCTGTGATGGGTTGAGAAAAAATTTCACCTGCTGCCACTTCCTCACAGTAAGTACCATTATTGAAGTAGCCCCAGAAACACACACTTAGAGTGTGATAGCTCTGAATCCATGTGGCCATCTTCCAGAGAAAATTAAAAATCCATGAATTCCTCAACTGATCAACCCACATAATAAACTGGATAATAGCCACAGTAACCTTGGTTATGAAACTCATGTTTAAAAAAGGGCTTGCAAATGGGAGAGATATAGCAGTGACCACATGGAGGCCAATCCAGGGTAAGCTGGACAGCATGGTGTCACCTACCACAAGCTTGGGTAATTTAAGAACTGTTATCCCCTTTTCTACCCCTCTCTCAATGCCCTCAGGCAATGCCCCACGTTGGGCGCCAAAAGCTGTCTTGGTTTGAAAGACAGGTATGGTCTAAGGAAAGGCAGGAGCCCCTTTTCTGTGATGCAGAGTGCAACCCCCCTCCCTTTTAATTATTTTAGGTCCAATTCAGACACCTTCAGGCAGGAGATATGGGGATAAGAATAACAGTTCTTTACTGGTATCTAACAAGGCAGAAAACAACAACAGCTATAAAAATTGGCAACAGAACAGTCTAGCTCCGCTCCAGTCCCTTCTGGCCGCAGGCCGTCTCCCTGTGCTGTTACCGGTGCTGTGTGGGCAGGGCAGGTCCCGCGCAGTTGAAGAGGGCTGGGTGATGGCGGCCGCGGCCCAGGGGTGAGCGGGGATGGGGAAAGTTACTCCCCCCTCACGGTGTCGGTCGTGGTGCTCAGCAGAGTGTCTGGAGATAGTAGGGTGAGCTGGGAGAGCAGCAGAGCGATGTCCAAAGGCAGGGAGCGTGGATCTCAGTGCTGGGATGGCAGGGGGAGATGCCAGAGCAGAGCCCAGGTTGTCTTCCCACTCCACGAGCCAAGCGAGAGAGAGAGCCCCGCTCCAGACCCCCCGTCCCACCTTTCCTTTTCCTGTTCCCCCCCCCCTCCACCCACCCCCCTACGAGAGAACATTATCTGTCGTTTCAAGGTGTAGCCACAATTACTTAGCATAACAATGGGAGAAAATTCCACTGAAAGAAAAGAGCTTAATTCAACCTCCAACAAAGGCAGAGGAGTTGTTTCTGCAGTTTTGAAGTTAAGGATCTTCTTTACTGATTTAATTAATGTAAATGAACAAATATATAAAGCTGATCCAGTAATCTTTAACTTCTGGATGCTGTAGAACCTTCTCTTATAGTTCTTTTTTCTGGGCAATGTTATTTATATATACAAATATTTATATATATAAAATTACTGGAATGCCTGTATATATTCTAAATATTTGCATTATTTAATGTGGTTGAGAGATTATCTTCACACTTTTATAACTTTGAAAAATGTAGCTATTTAAATTATTGAAATATTTTGCACAAGGAATATACAAAAGACAGACAGTTCAAGTAAATACATTGCCTATTTCTCTCTTTCTTTTCTTTTTCATGCCTTAATTTTTATTTGTGTAGTTTAGAAGAGACTATCTTCATTAAGTGTTTTTGGATACCTTTGTGTCAGATACTTGAACTTCAGTAATTATATATGAATCCTGGCTTGATCAGGACTTGGTGACCAATTAGTGCAGTCCCACTCAAGTTTAAGCTCCTTTTCTCATTATACACTCAGTACTGGCACTGTGTGTAAAGGATAAACTAAGTGCCCCTGATGTGCTGTTAATGAGATTTGTCAGGGCTCCCAGTTGCACTGTCTGCCAAACACAAGTGTTGTCACTGTATCAGTAATGAATTGACTTAAGGGCTTCTGTAGATATTTAGAGGGCCTTAGTTTGGAATATTTAAATCTGTTGCACCTCTAGCTGTAGTGCAGCTCTGCTCCCTGTGCTGCAGGAGCCTCCAGGAACAGGAGACAATGGCTTGCCTGGGTTTCTGAAAATCAGGCTGCATTTGGGCTTTAGACTGATTTAAAATCCTCGTATATGGTCTTGTGAGTTCTGCAAAAACACTACCACTATGGAGTTTGTTTCCAGTCCAATTCAGAAGTAAATACACTTTCTCATATTCACAAATATAACTCATGTCCAAAGCAAAAAAAAAAAAAAAAAAAGTTCAATCTCTTTTTAAAAACGGGAAAGAAAACTTCAATTGAAAGTAATTCCATTGGATTATTTCTGTCATCAATAATACCTTTTTCATTTATTTTTCTGACACTTTTATATCTCTTTTTAAATAACTTAATCTTGAAGTATAGCTTTGTTTCATAGCAGCTATGTAGGTTATTTATTCTCAGTCTGTTTTCTGACACTTATGTTCCATTAAAAATTTCTGTAAACCCTTATTTTCTGAAGACTCAGACTAAAATGATGGTGACAGGGGAATGGTTTTTAACTGAAAGAGAGTAGATTTTAAATTAAATGTTAGGAAGAAATTCTCCCCTGTGACAGTGGGGAGGCCCTGGCACAGTGTGCCCAGAGAAGCTGTGGCTGCCCCTGGATCCCTGGCAGTGTCCAAGGCCAGGTTGGATGGGGCTTGGAGCAACCTGGGATAGTGGAAGGTGCCTGCTCGTGGCAGAGAGTGGAACAAGTCCTTTAAATACTGCAAAATAATGTGATTTTTGTGCAATACCACATGATCCATTAGGTGTTGTGCAACCAGGTCCCTTGTTTAAGAAATCCTCAAATGATAGGAATATAAATGGACTATTTTGTGACTGTTGTGCAGCAAAATAGTTATGGAAATGCTTATTTTTAAAGACTAATTATCTGAAACCATTTGTAAAGTTGAGAAAAAGCTGTATTAGTCTTCTGAATGCCTGTAGTGTTTTAACTTACTAAATAGTCAGATTCAGGATAATGGTAGAGCTTTAGAGTAGTTTTGGTAAAAATTTACTGCTGGTTTCGAAGACAGCAAACTTGAATGAACACTTGGTATATCCTGTGTATTCTAAATAAGGCTGTATAAACCAATTCCTCTGGGTGGGGATATAACACAAACAAACCCATATCTGAACAATGAACAGGGGGCTGTAGGCCAGACTTTCCAACTGAGATGAGCATTGCAGAGGACCAGTCTGCTGATACAAACAATTACACAGCAGATTCATCTTAAAATGCATCACCATTTGTGAATTCTCTTGGCAACTGAGAAAGAAAAATTCTCAATTATGGATTCAGTCTGTTGATGAGAAGACAGAAATAATGCTTCCTGTTTCTCCCTTCCGTTTGCTTCCAATGGCTTGTTCTCCTACATAATCAATAACGAAACTCTGTCCTGAGCTCACAATATTTCTTTTTAAAGCTGTCTAGAATGGGAGGGGCTGCAGTTCGAGCAGTGATGTTTGGTGGGACAAGCTAGGTAGAGTTAGATTAGTATAGTGCATTAAGAAGCCACTGGTTGTTATTCTTGGATGCTCCCTCTGAGTTGTAGCAAGAAGTACTGACTGGTGGCAGGGCTTTTCCTCTTTGAGAAATCTCACATGGTTAAAAATAGCTTTTCCATTGAAAAGACTTGGGCAGGAGGGAGGGGCAGGGAGAGCTTCTGGCAACGGATGTGTGATCTGTTGCCACCATACCTCCCTCATACTCAGATTTTGGGGTGAATTTTGAAGAATTTTGCCATTTGAAGGGCAAATCCTCAGGAAAAAGCCTCTTTTCTCCTGCTTGGGATTGCAGGGCAGACCTTGTGAACTCTGCACAAGTTATGTGTGGCCTGAGGCAGAGGCAGGGTGAGGAGCACGTGTGGAACAGGTCCTTTCTCAGTCCCAAATGCTGGGCAGTTCTCAAGTGCGCTCATTTGGGCAGTGAGGTGACTTTTTATCTTCTGAGTGTCTGCACCACTTTGGAAGTTGAGAATTCCTGGAAAAATGACTGGTTAACACTTTGGAAACAAGAATTGGATTCTCTAGCAGTCTGTAGGTCTGGGCTGTCTGGATTCCCTCAAGGTAGGATAGAACCACTTGTGTGGACCCACATATGGGCAGTCCTCTGCTTCACAGTGATGGCACACAGTGTATTTATGTCAAGTTTTCTTTCTGAAAAATCAATAAGCATGAAATGCTGTTGTAATAAATCAGACTGTATTTAGTCTCTCAACTCTACCCTGCTAATAAAGCTAAGAGTGGGTAATTCCTAAGAAGCAGACCTTTTTCCCAGCAAAATACTCTTCCAGAATTGCCAAACTAATCTTTGCCAATACTGTGCTTGATGCTGCCATCTACTGCCATCAGCTCTGGTGATGCAGCAGGGATCAAACCATGGCTTTTCTCTGTGGCAACACATGTGGTCCAGACTCCTTTAGTGTAATGACACCTCTGCAGATTTGCTGTTACGAGGCTTGGATGTGGATACTTTTCTTCAGGATTGGAAATGTTACTTCTGGACTAGCTTATGTGAGTGACAGAGAGTTTGCATTACACAAGGAAAAGGCTCTAAATCCTGACATTGTGTCTGCAGGGTTGGCTCAGTGAGTATTTTGGTCGGGGTTCACCTTCCCAGGGAATTGCAGATGAAGTATCCTGTGGATCCCAGGCCACACCTGTGGCAGTGCCAATAGATCCTTGGTGATCTATAAGAAAAACCCAACAGGAATTCCTCCTGCATCGCTGGATTTAGCAATGTCTGTGTGTAACTCTGTGTGAGACTTGCAAGATATTTTCTTCCTGCAGGAGTAGACTTTCCCCTTTTCCGTCCACTCTTTCTTCTTGCTTTGTTGTTCAAGTTTTATCTGTATTTCTGAGAACCAATCCAGATTTGGAGTGAAAAAGTTTTCTTACTGTACATTATGTAATGATGGCCATCTTTAAGTGCAGTGATGCACTGCTGGACCCTGGAATATTTGGGAAGGTTGAAACTTGCATGGAGGGCTGTTGCCTTTCCCTGATTTCTGTCAGTTCGAATTGAATGTCATGGTGACAATTTTTGGAGTTTCCTCCCTGGAGGAGTGGGAGCTGTGGGTGCTTATGTGAAGGATTCAAGGACTTACAGAATATGGTCCCAAGACTGATGATGTGACATGGCAGAGTGAGAGACTAATGCTGATGGCTGGGATGTCTGCAGGCATGGTAGGACTGTGAGAAGAAGAATCTTGAAGGACAAGGTGGTAATGCAGGGGTAGATTGAATTTCCTACCGCCAAGGGGATTTTCTGTCTCCCGAGGAAAGCAAGCTGCAAAAATTACTTTGAGGGATCTCATATCTTTTTAATCTCTTCATGTTGCCAGCTGTTAAAGACAGAGGGAACTGCAAGAGTTTTTTGGATGATGATGTCAGTACATCTAATTATATCATTTCCATCTGTTGACTGGAAAGCTGATGGAGAAGAGTTGAAGGAAGAACATTAAAATATCTTCCTTTTTTTCTTGTTGAAGGATCCAACAGTCAAAAGTATGTAACTGGATGTCTAATATACAGAATTCTGTCTTTACTAGTTTTCAGGTTATGTAGAAACACATCAGTGTGCACACAGTGCTGCTGAAGCCACGTTTAGATCTGACATTTTGGAGAGCATTTCCCTAGGACAGACACGTACAGGGAAATTATTTACTGCCCTGCCCAATTCCTAGAAAAAGGTTTAATTTAGGAGGGAGTGGAAATGTTGCCTGAAGAGTATCAGATTCTGCCTACTTTGGCCCCAGCCATGAGACAGATGTAGCATTTGGCCAAGTCAGATAAAAATCAGTGTAATACAGTTACTCTGGGCATTTCAGGAAGCTACCTACTATTATGTGCGTCTAATTTCTTTAAAAGGAATATACTCAGATCCTAAATAATCCCTTACCATAAAATTTGTCTTCAGAAGTGGGACAGCTCAGGGAAGAGTCTTCAGATCATGTCAAGAATTCAGTTATTTTTCTGTACACTGGGTCAGATTCCTGCTGGGTTTGTCATTACAACTTGACATATTTTTATGTTTAACAACTGTTGATGAATTTTTCTTTTGTGCATTTAATTGAGTTTGAACCCACACATAATTTCATCCTGAATAAATACTTGCTGATAATTAATACCATAGCTCATCTATGCAATGGGTGGAAAAAAGGTTGGGATTTTTTGTTTCATTTTTTCATTCATTAGAGTACTTTAGGGCTCCTACTTCCTGTGTGAAGGAGAGAATGTAACTCTCTTATCCTTTTTTGTCTCAAGCCTTTTGATTTTAGTACACATCTGCTCTCTCTGTTCAGTTCATCTCCCTCACAATGAAAACTCCTTATGTTCTTTGATGGAAATATTATTTTTGCCTCCTGGTCCTTTTCTTTGTGTTTATTTCTACTGAATTTAATTTTGGGGGGTTTTTTTCCCTGTTGGTTTTTTCTTTCCTGTCATCCAGTCTCTGACTTCTCTGAAGTTGTAAAAGTTCTTTGCCTTGAATTCTAGTTTTTCCAGTATCATAATCAGAGCAGAATTTGTTTCTGTGCTGTTTGCCTTCTTCTTTTAATTCTCATTATTTAGCCTGAATAATTGTGATGTCTCTTTTAAATGCAAAGTTAAGTCAAGGACTGTGTCTCAATGCTGGAAGAAATCAAAGAGGGCTAAGTGATCTCAGGAGAGGCACTTAAGTAGCTGTAGTGTTTGTATAAGTGAGAGAATGAAAAGAACTAATTAAAGTAAGCTGGAGCACTTTATGAACTGCCCACACAAACCTGTTCAATACAGTTCAGTCCAAACTTGTAGCACTTGTATTGATGGTAAAAATAACAGAGAAAAAAATACCTCACTGATGGAAGTTAGCACAGAGAAACCTGTTCTAAGTGAAGGAATTAAATATTGTGAACCAGTTGATTGAGAAATTCTAATGACCAATGAGTTTAGCTGTGTATTCCCCCCTCCTGTGCATCACATGTTCCTTTTATTTACAGGAGCTAACACTGTCAATGACACTAAATCTCTCTTCTTCTGTTATAATGGATGTTGTTTGTAATAAAGGGTGCAGTGTAGCAGGATTTGCTGTTGTACTTCATTATTCTTAAGGCCGCTCTTCTCACAAATCCATGATTGTTCCCATTTGTGTCACACACACATACACACACACACTGCTAATTTCAACTGCATTGCCATTTCCCTTTTTGTACCATTTATGATCTTTGAAGATTCATTTTGGATGTAAATTACCAGTTCAAGAGTATAAAAAGAGAAATCTATTTAATGTTCTAATTTTGAATGATAGTTTTGCATGAGTAGTGATGATTTACTTTGAGTTGAAAAATAAACCAGTCAATCCTTTTACAATACACTATCACAATAGAGATCTTGAAATAAGAATGTTAGTTTGGTGGGATTTCGCTTTCTCAAGTTGCAAACTGCAAACCACTGTTTTGAGACTGGACTGACTTTGGTTTATTGCATGTTTTCTTAAATATTCTTTTGATGATATATTTATATTTAAGGACACCTTCATGTACTGCAGCTTTGTGTGGTATTACAGAAAAATTGAAGTCTTCTGCAGAACAGATGGACTAATAAAGTCTCCACCAAACCTTCATACTTATTTTAGAATCTAATTCTGGTACAGTGCAATCAACATCAACAAAGAACTAAAAATAGCAGTGGTTTATTTTAGGCTGTCCTGATGCCTCTCTGCTTTTCTGGCAGTGCTTTGTGTCACGGATGTGCTCGTGTGACTTGTCTGCTACTTGGAGGTGGATTATTCCAATCTGCTCCCTGTTTTGTTCTGAACTGCCCTAATAAAGCTGATCGCAAAATTTCCTTGCTGTAAAACTCCAGAGATTAAACAAGGAGGACTTGACTTCCACCGCCTCTGGAGCCAGGGGATGTTGTTCTGTCCTCACCGTGCTGGGGTACAGGAGCTTTGAGGATACAGTTCGTTCACTCTTCAGGAGTCTCCCAGATCTTTGGAGAAGGTTCAGCAATATTCTTTAAATGAAGATACTGATTATTTGAATAAATGATTTGGACCAAAGTCTTTTAAAAATAATGATATTTGCTGTAAATGTCAATTAACAATGAGAATCACAACTGAAGCCAAGTACTTAGCAGTTGGCAGTATCACAGTAATTTCACCTGTCTTCGCTATTTGCAGATGCATCCTGGCACTGGATTTACACTGCTTTGTTTCAAAAAGTACTGAGAAGACTTTATTGATGTGATTTTACTGTTAAGCTGCTAAATATTATTACTTTTTCTAAAATTCTCTATAAAAGGCAGTCAAATGAACTTTTACATACTGTGTTGGTAGCATGTTAAACCAAATAAATTATTTAAAGCAGTTTATAGTAAAAAGCAGACTGGAAATGTAAACATGTATTAAGAAAGTCAGCTCTGTCCGGACGGCAGAAGGCGAAGAACGAAGTCGCTTGCGAGCGGCGCAGTGCAGCGAAGAGCACACGAGCAGCCAAAGAGCTCCTTCACAATCGCTTTCACTTCTCAGTGCTCTTGCTGCTTGGAAAAGCAGCACACAGCCGTTGCACGCCAGGGCAAAAGCTGGGTCAGTGCCCGTCCTCACTCCATCGCTGTGCTGTACTCCATGCAGCTAAAGCGAAGCGAGAAGGACGCGAGGAAGAAGGAGGCGTTCTTAAAATAGCCCCTTGTCAGCAGCCCTGAAACGGCGCATAACACACGGCGTCTCGCTGCCCTCCGTTCTACATACTCGCGGCTCCCTCTGCCGACTTGCAAAAGTTGCTACCAGAGCAGAGGCGGCCAGATTGAAGAGGCAGTGCCTAGGTTCACCTTGTCCTTACTGCACGTAAGCCACGTCCAGCTCCTCGCTGCACTCCGGATTTCCCTTCTCCGCGGCACTTACCGTGGTGCTGTGTGTGTGCAACTCGGTGCCTAGAAGTGACCGCCAATGCTTTCACAGCGGGCTGCAAGGGAACCAAGGAGCAGCACAAGCAGCAGTGCTTCAGCTTGCTCCTTCCGACTGCTAAGGGCACTTGGGAAGGCAAGCGAGAGTCAACCACCTTCCTCTCCTAGTAGCCTGTAACGTGGTGCACACAAGCACGGCACTTGTGCCGCTTCATTCACCGCCCTCGCCTACGCCTGGCGCCGCTTTCACTTGCCGGCGGCCAGAAGCCGCTGCAGGGGCGCCCCACAGCCAGCAGTGTGCCGGCAGCCAAGAGCTCGAGAACGCTGCTTCTGCCCAAGCCCGCCTAGGGCGTGCACCTTTGTTCTCAGAGCTCCGTGCAACAGTCTGCCTCTCTCGCAGTTCGAATGGAAAACGAAAGCTTTTCGCCTACGCCCTTCACAGAGATCCGTTGCCAGGACGAGAATGCTTTGTGGCCGGAGCTCGCCCCAGCCGCGAGGAAGCTGCTCTTAGCACCGCATTGCAGGGACACGTCTCGCTTCTTGACTTCGTGCTTAGCGCTCTCCGAATTCGCCGCTAGCTCCACGGTCCTTCTCAGCTGCAAAGTAGTAGCCCTCACAGTACATAGAGCTTCGCAAGGACTGAGGACCTGGAGGGACATATCGCACACGAAAATGTGCTAGGACAGAGACGTTCTACACTGAGTAGAGACGGAGACAGACAGAGAATTCTACACTGCCCCTTCTCGTCGGCCATCTTGTGCTCTGCTGCCTCTGCTGTGACGAATCGTTCCTTGAAATACCAGCGAGAGCGCCTCTCCAGGCACTGAGTGTGAGCTCCCTAGGGACTTTTGGATGTAAAACTTTTTCCACCTCCAAAAATACATGGGTAAGTCCTAAAAGTTTTGGTTTTATCAAGAATAGTTACGTCCAAGTATTGCTGTTCTAAACACCCTTGGTTTCAGTCTGAACTTAACTGCTTGTTTCTGTCTTTTTGCCTAGTGGCAATCTAATTCTAAGGTAACTAGATGTGTTGGAAATCCATAAATTACATCTCAGGTTAGGTGGGATAATTGGCTCGGAAGAAAATGGAATTGAGATTTTGGAAAGAATCCAAAGTGAGCTGATGTCACAATCCGAGATTCCCTTGGGTTCCAAATCCTTTCATTTGTGTTTGTTATGAATGATGTTCTATTTTTCTCAATTTATCAAGCAACAAGATTAAATTTAATAGTAAGTTTTTAATAGTAACAAAATGAATACAATCAAAGTATTGGAGATGACAATTAAAGTATTGGAGATGAAACAATCAAAGTGCATATATTTAAGAATATACAAAATTTGGCAGTAAGTAATTTAGTATAATTGAGGTTCGTATAAAGCATAAGCAAAACCGACCGGGGAGGGGCCCCCCTCCGACCGGGGATACGGGGAGTGGTTCGCCATTCCTCACGTATCAAAGCATCCAGGCTAACAATCCCACTTATATACTGTAGGCTACAGAAGTTTCTAGAAAGCTCCTCCTAGTTTCTATTCCTAAGATCTATGTAACTATACTGCACGGCGCATGCTCTACTAATGGGTTAGGGGATCTCTTATCCTTTTAAGGGTCTTATTTCCGGTGAAGGCCCATCATCACCATCAGTGACCGAGGTGTGACCTGCAGGTAGCGCAGGCGCCCTGTGTGACTGAGCAGATGCTTTCCATAACATGACTTTAATTAAGTCCCATGCTTGGGATCATTCCATTTTTGACAGCTTCAAGGTTGAAGCTGTATTTCTAGATGCCGCTTATCAGACCTTCGTCCTTCGACTATTCTTATCTGACTTTCTTCCAACCTCCTTCTTCAACTCCCAACATCTGTAAGATGTCTTTTATCCTGTCTCACCCATCTCCCCCTTCTCACTCTGTAACAATTGTCTTCTATTGATCTAAATACAATTTTGTTAATATAGTTACAACTTAATTAGCACGAATCACATTTATCACATGTTTTTGTGGGCTTTTTTGAAGGCGGTGTACAGTTGAAGCCATGATTTAGCTGCGGTGAGACCTGCTCTGCTGTAAAAGCATTATTTTCTCAGTGAGCATGGACAACAGTTAGAGTGTCGTCTTTTAAGATTCCCTGCACTCCACTTATGGTGGCAAAAGCAGTGCCTTGACTGTAATCATAAAAGTGATTACAGCTTCATTGCTTTGACATCATGTAGGATGCTTCCTCCATCTGCTGTGGTCAGCATTAAGTAACAGATTTCTCAGTTTCTAGGAAGAGTCTAGCAAACAATCACCTTGCTCCTTCTCTTGCATTTATTCATCACTGCTATGCTGCTATACAGACAGATAGTCTGTTTATGATTCAACAATTCAATGGGACATCATGTAAATAACAAAGCAAAACTAACTACCGAAAGCACTATAAGGGCCAGAGATTAGCTTGGATCAAAACAGGTATTCTCCAAGCATTGTTTACAAACGACTCAGCATGTGAAACAGAAGGCACAATGTAGTTTGTGCCTTGTTTTGGGCATGCCCGGAAGAAGGAAATTCTGATTTCACATATGGGAAAAGAAATGTTGACATTTGAATGAGATTGTTCATACCCCAGAAAAGGTTGCTTTGAAAGGTTGTGGAAGTCCTGTTAGGAAACATGGCTTTACAAGTCCTTTCCACCAGGAGACAACAGCTGCAGAACATCTGGGTGTGCCAGTGTTGAGAGCACCAGCAAAGATCAAAGTGGAGAAGTTGGTGACCAATGGCAGTGGCCTGGGGGAGAGCAAGTGGGGTGCTGGCTGTGGGACCAGGGGAGTCCTGACTGATTTAGGAGGCGTGTGATGGTCTGTGCCAGCAAGCGGAGTAGTGCTGTGGCCTTGGCACACTGCGAATACTGGAATTCAGTGCGGTCACTGGGCAGGCTGAGTGTGTGAGCTGCTGGAGGGACCCAGGTTGCCCACATGTAAACATCCAGTCTCACTCTTGCCAGCCACAGAAAGGAGCAGGATGTGGCTGCTGGCGATGCCTGTCACGTATATGTAGTGTATATGCGTGCTATCCCAGCCTGCTGGGAACACTTCTTCTTTGTGACTGCTTGGGCTGAGGGAGAGAAAGCAGTGGTAGTTTCTGAGGTTTCGAGTTTGCTCGAGTTTCTCAGGCTGTTTCTGGAACCACCCAGAGTTCTCTTCCTTGAAGCATTTCAAGTCCTGCTAATTTTCAAAATTCAAACAGACACAGCCCTAAGCTAGTTGATCTGACTTCAGAGCTATTCTTACGCTGAGCTGTTGGATGATCTGATCTCCTGAGATGTCTTCCATCTCAGTTTATGACCTGGTTCTTGTGAAAAGTAGGATCTTTTAGCCTGGAGAAGAGAGGTTTCTGGAGAGACAGTATTGTGGCCTTTGAATATGTAAAGAGGGTATAAGACAAATGGAGAAAGACTTTTTAGGAAGGTTTGCAGAGAAAGGACAAGGGGCCATGCTTTCAAACTGAGACTAGGTTTAGATTGGCTAAAAGGAAAAGCTTTTCTACAATGAAGCTGGTGAGACACTCAAACGGCTGTTCCAGAGAAGTTGTGGATGCCCCATCATTGAGAGTGCTCCTTATCAGTTTGGCTAGTCTTGAGCAATTTGATCTACTGTAAGATCGACCTGGCAAGGAAGTTGGACTAGGTGATCTTTAATCACAGACTGTTGTATGATTCCGTGAAAGACAGAATGCAATAAAGTTCATAATTCAGATTTTGGCGCAGACATATTTATAATTTCTCACTTTATGCATCATTGCAATGACAACTTGTTACCTTCTGAAATGATTAGCTGAGATTGATTTCCTTCCGTAGTTTCATTTTCCCTGTTATTCCTTCACTCTTGGACTTTTTTTTCACTAGATTTCCTCTTTCAGTAAACTGCCCTTAAGTATCACTTTGCTCCCCACCTAGCTCCTTTTTTTTTCTTTTTTTTTTCAATGACACCTTTTCACTGGTTCGTTTTGGGCCTTTGCTGCTTGAAGTCCAGCAGCCTCCTCGTCTGAGCATTATGGAGCTTTCTTTACAGCTTCATCACTATGCAAAAAGCCATAAATTACTGTGTTCCATCTCACATACCATCAAGTATCACACTAATATTCCCTCTGCTGAATAGCTGGTTGGCTTACATAGACCAGCCAAAAACCAGGAAATCCAGATGGCAGCAAGAATCTTGTAGACTACTCCCGCTGTTCATTTAAATTCTGGAGAAGTCACGTGAGGTATCACATTCTCTTGAAAGAAGTGTCTATCATCTCGGACATTCTAGAATGGGCTATTAATATTGTCATGAGTTTCTGGCTAGACTTTTTAGTATGCAAATTCAAATTCAAATGATCTGAAATGATAGAACTTCAAGAAATTGTTTTTCCCAGAATCGAAGTATGATGGAGTTCCATAGGGAGAATCTTAATCTTAGTTATTCTATTCCATCTCACATCATGGCTGGGGGCAGGGAGAAGGGAGTATCTTTGGGGGACAATGGGTTCCGGTGTAGTCAGTAAGCTGGGCAGAGGAGCCATCAGGTATTGTCTGTTGTTGGGGGGGGATTCATGTGAACTCTTCCTTTCTTGTACCCTGCCACTAGTATTGTTGCTAAAATTGTTTGTTTTCTCATCCAAGTGACAAAATCAGTGCACTTAATGAGGGATGAAGAGGGAGCAGCAACCTCAGAAAAGGAGGAAGAAGAAGCAGAGCCTGCTGTCCTCCAGAAGAAAAAAACACTACCAGCCAACTTTGCATCATCTGTGAACTTCCTGGGCGTGTACTCTATCCCCTTGTCCAGATCACTGAGCAAGATATTAAACAGGACTGGGCCCAAGACTGAGCCTTGGGGACCAGCTGGATGAACTCTACTTCCCACCACTCTGTGGGCCTGGCCATCACCCAGTTTGTCACCCAGCAAACAGCCCACCCATGCAAACCATAAGCAGAAAGTTTCTTCAGGAGAATGATGTGAGACTCATTGCAAAAAGGATCAGGGAGATGCCTAGGAAGAGTCTCAGGTGAATCCAGGAGACTATAGTGGAGGACTATTCAGTTTTCCAATCAATTTGCTTAAAAAACTCTACAAAACCGTAATAAAAAAACAAACAAAAAAAGCAGACCAAACAAACACACAAAACCCCTCAACCAATAATCCCCAAAGAGACAAAATAGCCCCCAAAAAAGCCCACCAAAAAACCCACCCCAAACTGAAAAAAAAAACCCAAACCCAACACAAAAAATCAGGGTGAAGGTTTTTAGTAACTTTACAAATAACAAAACAAAACGAAACAAAAAAACCCCAGAAAGTCACATTTCTAAAGGTGCTGTCCCAGCCTCTTCTCTCAGCAGGGAGGACATCCTGAAGTGGAGCCAGTTGGAAGAGAGCGGGACAGGGCAGCACCTGGGCCATTGTCACAGGACGGCCCTGTGGCTGCCCCATTGCCAAAACCTGGACACATAAATCAAACACAGGTATGCACATGTGCTTAGACACAGCAAAAATATATTTGTCTGAAAAGAATACTGGTCCATTTCTATCACTGGAAAGAGCATAATGCCTCGTCTCAGCTTTCTTTTCAGTCATTACAAATGTTTCGAAAATAAAGGAGTGCAGAAAATGGAAATATCCAAGATCAACATGAGGACCAGTAACAAAGATTCCATTTTTGAAACTGCATTGGGAATCCTCTGCAGAAATTGACTCAGAGCTCTAAGATTTACAAAAAAGACCAAGAGGATTGGAGTCAATACAACACAGTGTCTGGAGACTTCAGCTGGTTGCCTTGATTTCTCAAATATGATGGAGGAAGCACCTTAGCAACTACAGTTGCCAGTTCTCTCAGGGCCCTGACATGCCTCTGGGTGGGTGCCATGGTCTTGCATGCTCAGGTTCCTCAAGTGGTCTGAAAGCTGACCTGCTACTATGGGTTAGAATCAAGTCCACCAGTCCAATAACCTGAGAGATGTGGAAATAGTGACAGGCAGTAAAAATTGAGACCAACACTTGTTGAGTACCTCAGCCTTCTCCTTGTCTGTTGTCAATAGTCCTGTCTGGCTTATGGGGGTGGGGGGGGAATAGGGGAGGTGTGATAGGTTTCTTTTCATCTTCCTTTTCCCACTGAAATACCCATAGGTGCCTTTATTATTCTTAGTTTTGGCATGCTTTTCCAAATTCAGCTTCAACTGAGCCTTAGCTATACTGATCCCATCCTCACACACTCATGTGTTACCACTGTATTTTTCCCATGATTTGTCTCGCTGTGTATCGTCTGCATATTACCTACTTGCATCACATCTATTAATTTTCAATAACCTTCTGGCTTTAACTTTTTTTCAAAAAAAACCTTTTTGAACCTTTTCACCTCAGAAATTCACCTGGGAAACCCCAAATCCTCAGAATTCGACCCAAAATTCACCTGGCACCCCAAAACCCTCCAAATTCGCTCCAAAATGATTGGCAACTTTACACACTCCATTTTCCCACAAAAGGATCTAGAGCCCTGTGCACTTCATATACAAACTAAATGGAAAAAACCTTTCTATTCATTCTCAGCAAAAAGACGACCTATTCCCCCTTCTTTTGGACAAAACTGCCTTCACTTTCAAACTTATTCTCTTGCTCACTTACCTGCATAATGCTTAGTCCCTCTTCTGCATGCTCATTTTCTTCACTTTTACAAGGAAGCTTCTCCTCATCTTCTTCTTCCTCTGCTTCAACATGCAAAAACAAACCAAAAATTGTCTCTTCTACAGAAAATGAGGGGAGAAAAGAACACAAATGATAACCAATACCCTGCCAAGTAGAAATTTCTTCTATATTTCAGTGATTGATAGGCAGAAAAAATGAATTTCATCTGGGGAAAGAAAGACATTCTAGGAATATTCAGACTGCTATCTTGCCCCAGTTAAAACATCTACCATGGCCTTAGCGTTAATGAGCTTGTGAACATCAGCTGCCAAGAGGAAGGACATTTCCTCCAGTTTCACACAATACTTGGTCAGTACATCTGCTATCTGTGCAATCAAAGAATACAGAAAAGCAACAACAATGAAAAGTAGAACTCAAATATCAATCTCCCAAGTTAAAATCTACATGAACAAGGCAATTTTTCCATTCAAGTCAATTCGATTTAATTAATTCATTAACTACATAAGTATCATTCTCACGTTCAAGAATAGAATTCAAAGAATCAACGTTGCTTCTTCTGAGACATTGAAGCCTGAGTAGATCCCAACTTCAAATCTAGTAGGACGGCATGAAAGCAATACCTGCTACATTTAGTACATGTAAACTACAAAGACATCTAGAACAGCTCTAAAAGATGAACAAACCCATGAACTTTGAAGGAGACGCTAGCAAGAAAAAGCACGGGCACTCCTTGGCGTCAGTGAGAGTCTCTGTCTCATTATTCAGCAGCTGGCTTAGGGTAAAAAAGGATGCATGCAATCACTTCATTCCTGTTCATGACATAAACTTACTGCATCATCATGGAAGCCATTTACTTGGAAATATAGCCTAAAAAATAGGTGTCAGACTGGGTACATATCTAGATTGCTATGAGCAAAACCAATTTCTTTTTAACAGGAAAGCCATACAATATGCCTGCCATGGCAAATATTAGTCTACTAGCCCTGCACTTCAACGGGCAGTGAGCAGTTCATTACACCAAATTTACATTTGGCAAGGAGACAGTCTATTTTTTACAAGTCCTTAGTTCTAGAACCAAGAATTCAGGAGTTGCTCATTCCCAATGAAAATCTGTCCATTTCATACCTTTGGGGTTTTATGCTTCTGTTCTTTACCTGTCTTGAGTGTGGCTTTCTTGTGAAGTCACTGATGGGTGTTTTTCCAACACATTTCTGCTGATTACACGGTAATTGCATGGCATCAGCAGACATCTCTGAATGTCTCTTGAAAGTATGCTTTTTACTCTTCCTAGAGGACCTTGTCTTCTTCTTTCCTTCACCCAAAAGGTGGGCTAAGTGAGCCTTCAAAGAACCATCATCTCAACAATTAGAATTCTTTCAAACCTACTGAGTGGAGAACAGCAACAAAAAAATTTTAAAAAGACTAGTACGCGAAAGACAGCAGAAGAGAAAGGTAGAATAATGAATCCTACATGCCACACGCATAACTCTCTTCATTCAAGGCTATTTTCAAAATGAGAAAAAAAAAATCATCTTTTCCTCAGAGAGGAAAAGTGGAGTAACTGGATTGTGTTGTCTTGCCTACAGTTACCAGAAAAGTCAACAGCAGAGTTGAAAACTCCTGAAGCTGGCTAACTACACCTCTAAATGTTTTACTACTGTGTTATGATTCTGTCTTCTGTTAATAGAACCTGATATACAACAAAGAGATGGGAGCACATGGAGATGCATTGGAGAGCCTACGCTGGAGGTAACACATTCATTTTTTACTCCAACAAATCCAATTTAGAAATGTTGAAAATGACCTGGGGCCATTTCAACAGCCAGCAAACTGACTAACACAACCAACCTTTGGCTTTTATTCAATCCTTTGCTTGTTTTACCTGGACCTTGAAGATCTGTCTGCAGCCTTCCTCTCTGCAAATATATCACACTAGTCCTGTTGAGAACCCATGGCTCATCACAGCTGCTTCGCCACGCCTGCTTCCAGAAGAACTGGCAACTACAAGCTGGGAGTCAAGAGATACAATACTTCACTTGGAAAAGGGCCTTCCATGAATCCTAGAATCCCAGAATGGTTTGGACTGGAAGCGACCTTAGAGACAGATTCTCTTCTTCCCACATCCTGACATGGGCAGGGACACTTTTCCACTAGTCCAGGTTGCTCCATGTCCGCTCCAGCCTGGCCCTGGACACTTCCTGCCATGGGGCTCCCACACAGCCTCTTTGAGCAACATGTGCCAGGCCTCAGCACCCACCCAAGGAAGAATTCCTTTCCAATATCCCATCTACCCCAGCCCTCTGGCAGTTTGAAGCTATTCCCCCTTGTCCTGCGAGTCCAGACCCTTTTCCAAAGTCCCTCCCCAGCTATCCTGGAGCCCCAGCAGGCACTGCAGGGGGCTCGAAGGTCTCCCTGGAGCCTTCTGTTCTCCAGATTGGACACCCTCAGCTCTCCCAGACTGTCCTAGAGCAAAGAAGCTCCACCTTTCAAAGCACCTTAGAAGCCTCCTACCGGCCAAACTCGATGGCAACGCTGGCCTTCCGGGCCCTACGGATATCGCTTCCGGTGTCGCTCGGGGTCACTCCCGGCTCTCTCCCCGCCCCCCATGGGACCCTCAGGCGATGCCGCTCCGACGCCGCTCCTGCCGCTGTCAGACCAGCGGGGGGGCGGGGGGCCAGCCCAGCCTCATCCACAATCCACAGTGTCCTCGGCGGCTGCTGCGGGCTCATGGCGGCCCACACACCCGGAAGCAGAGCTCCCAACACAGAGGATCATAGCCCCACATTTGTGTTCGTCTCTGCACAAGGCAGGCCAGACTTGCCATGCCCGGACTTTTCAGTTCAGCACGAAAATGAGAACACACCTGCGCCATGGGGGAGGAAACCTCTAAAGACTCCCTCATATGAGGTCTCTCAACTTAATGCCTAGGCACTTGCCATTCCTGAGGCTACACTAAGGCATTTTTTTGTCTTGTGGGTAAGAAATTCCCTTGTTATCATGTGCAGACAATGGCACAGAAATTGGAAAAAGTATATTTTGTCTGGATTTCAGCCAGTTTCTTTCTTACACTGCTTGCAAGACAACCAAGATAATAATGCTCTGTGCTATGTTCTGCCATGCCCATCCCTGCTCCCCAGCTGCAGCTAATCCCGTCTCCGGTGTCCTAGGGATGCACCCAGAGTCCCGTGGTGCAAGGTCTGTGCTGCTGAGCAGGGCAGTCTGACATGGGGGCTCTGATGAGAAAGATCACCACTCGCTGTCCCATCCCATTCCCGCATCAAGGATTCTGGGAGCACCTCTATGTTCCCATGGAAGCAGCTCTGGCTGGGCGAGGAGACCCTCAGCATGCCCACAGGACAGCTTTCTTCATGGACACCACAGAGACCGTTCCCCATTCCAGGCGTTTGCACCTGGCCATGTCTCTGCCAGGAGCCGATCACCCTCCAGTTTCTCCCGGCAGCTTATGGCATGAGCTCGATGTCACTCTGTAGCACTCATTGTCACTCAGCTGAGCTAGGCACCGCTTGGGCAGCAGCCCCTGAGCTCGCCATTCACCCATGTCCAACATGGCCTCCGCTCCGCTGTTTGTGAGTTTTTTTCTTTGGTGGAAAAGGGGCCGTTTTAATGACAGTATTTTAAAGTTCTGTTAAGTGTCTGACTGGGAAGCTCTGGGGCCTTTGTGGTGGTGTAGCTGAAGCGGCGGCTCTGCGCCAGGGGTGTTCTGGTCCAATGTACTGCTGGCGTGTGGGACAGGGGAAGAAGCGGCCTTGGGGCAGCGAGCAGGGCTGTGGGAGGGAGCAGTAGTGGGGAAGGCTCAAAGCTGGCAAGGTCACCAAAGCACAGAGAGCAGTACACTGTTGCATTTCCGAGAGGCATTGTAAATGGTACATTCTGTGACCCCTGCTATGCCCTGTAGCTTGGTCCCTCTCCCCTCCTGGCCATACAGGGCTGGCTGGGATCCAATTTCTCCCTGCCCCCCTTTTCAGACCCTAGAAAAGATCTGTCACCCCTGACCTCTGGCTCTTTCCTGGCTCTCTTTTCCTCGTTACCCACGAGAAATAAACCCTGGAACTTCATCAGGGGAAAGAGCCTCTTTTGTTATCTTATTTACATCCATGTGGCAAGGGCCTGGAAGGCTTCACCCTAACAGCTGAGCTAGACCGGAGGAAAGGGTGAAGACCCCATTTTAGGGCCAGAAAAAGCTTCAGTTGGTGCCCCAAAGTGGATGGTCTCTACGGAGCACCCCACGACCGGCTGTGACTCTTATTTTCGGGATTCAGGAAGCCTTGGAGCTGATCAACTAGCTTAAATTTCTTTTAGTTGCATTTTGTGCAGTTCGAAGATTTTTAAGCATGAACTGAGAGCCTGTCAGAAGCCCAGGCAGGTCGGTTCTGGACGTAGACCCACTATAGTTACACAGACGCCTCTGCCTGCAAGAAAAAAAGGTGAGTGGAAGCCTCCTTTCGAGGCGGGTGGGTTCCTGGAGCTCTGCGGGTAGGTCTCACTGGTGGCATTTGGCCGGCGCAGCGCCGCTCTTGGGAGGACAGGCGGCTTGGGTGTGTGCACAGCGTGCGCAGCTCGGTGTAACCGGGGCCACGTGGTGCGGCGCGCGGGCTGGGGGGGGGCTGGATGTGGCCACCCCAGGCGCGGCGCGGCAGGCAGGCAGCTTTGATTGGTTTCAAAGCTGCGGCACGGGGTTTTTTAGGTTTTTTTTAGGTTTTTTTTCAGTTTTTGTGGGTTTTTGCAGCTCAGGTCGGTCCCTACAGCGGCGTGGGCGCCACGTGGGTTTTACCAACAGAAACGGCAAAATTAACATCAGCTCCGCAGCCAGTAAAGCCTGAAAACCATGATGTACCTGGCACGTTTTAACAACTAACTCTCTTCCTGTGTTTTAACTGTAGTGGGGTAGATATAGTGGCAAATTGTTAAGCATCATGGGCTTACAGCAATCTGCCTTACAAAAGGATATAAAAAACTAACTAAGGGAAATATTAAGTTCAGGAAATGTTTTAATATCTAAGAAAAGATTAGCCCCGTTTTGCCAGCTGGCTGTCTGTTGAAAAATCTGACCTTGAATTGCAAAATATAAATTCGATTTCATTTTGGGATGAAATAGGGGATTTATTAACTTTAAAAGTGGAAAATGGAGATAAAACAGCTTCTGTATTCCTCACGATATTCTTACAAATTCAGAAACTTCTAATTCAAACAGAAAACTGGCAGCAGCAGCAAAACAGTTCAGACTCACCTTCCCTTTCCCCAAAACCCTATAACCCGGACCTGGAGGGGACCCACGGGTCTCCCCAGGAGACGCAGGGCACCCGGCACAGCTATAGCTGTTCTGAATCCCTGGGTCCTCCCTGGTATCCTGGTTCTGATAATTTTTCGAAAATTTTCAGCCCTTCTTCCTTGTACCCATACCCTCTGGGCCACAGCCATGTGGCTACGCCTGGAGGGGTCGGGGTCAAGGTCCTAGATAGCTCTGGCCATGCGGTAGACTGCATGGGGGGTGTCCCATATGGTGGCAGCCACATGTTTCCTCCTTCATCCTGCAACCCCCTTCACCCTCCGGTCCCTGCTCCTAACCCTGTCCCCTCCCATAACCCATCCCTGCCCTCGGCTCCACTGCCCCCTCCCCCCTCCAAGACCCTACCCTGCACTGCACCCACCTGCCCCGCCCACAGGTGTTGCAACCCTGAATCCCACCACCCCTCCCCCTCTCCGGTTTCACATTCCTTCCATCCAAGCTGCAGCGGCGTGGGGGATGGCAATGGAGCCCCTGCTAGTTTCAGTGCCGGTGGGGGTGGGGAGGGATCAGCTCACAGCCCCTGTGGAACGGATGGTGTCCCCGTGGTGGGGGGGGTGGGCGGCCTCCCGGGCCGGGTGGGGGGGGATGCCCAGCCCTGAAAGTCAACACCAGGGAAAAGAGTATATACCATCAGTTCCTCCTGTAGTTTATCTCAGTAAAAGAAATGGTAGGGGAAGTTATCAACCTTTGTCCTATCAAGATAAAAAGGAAATTTGTAAAGTCCAGAGAGAATTTGGCAGAAATAGTGAAATCTTTAAAGGCATGATGAGAGCCACCTTTAGTTCAAACGAACTGGTTCCATATGATATCAAAGAGCTTTTCCGATGTCTGTTAACTCCTTCAGAATATGATCTATGGGAAAGCCTGTGGAAAAGATCTTTGAAAGTGCTTTTACTAGAGCTTTTAAAAAGCTCAGATGATGCCAAAGATGCTGATAATAATGACATAACATATGAACACCTATGTTGGGAAAAGGATTGGCATTGCCCCAAGAGCCAAACCAGAGTACTATCCAAATCTGTCCTGGATAAAATATGCAATGTTGCAGAAAAGGCTTTTAATTAATTACCAACAATAGATGCAAAAGGCAGTTATGTTAACATTAAATGGTTTGCTTCTGAGAATTTCTTACAATTTGTAGATTGCCTTCGTGCGCAAGTAGAAAGACAGGTGTCTGATCCAGTGGTACAAGCTGAATTAATTAAAGAGATGGCTCAGAGGAATGCTAATGAAACCTGCTGTAGGGTTATCCTTAGCCTTCCCCTGGAGCCAGCACCTAGCTTAGCACAGATGATAGAAGCCTGCGCCAGGAAAGCAGAACTGCTCAGTGGACATGAAAGAAATCCAGGACTGGCACACCCAAAGACCATGGCAGCTGTAACACCAGAAGCCAAGAAGCAACCAATGTCACCAGAGCAGCTGCAGCACATCATCTGCTTCCAGTGCAAGCAGCCAGGACACTTTGCCAGAGACTGTCCACACAACCAAAAACAGAAGAAGACCAACAAACAAAAAAACTAGCTTCCCAGCGTGTACCTGCCATTAACACCATAGAGCACTCGGCTATAAATACGGCGGGCTCCACACTCACAAAAGACTCTCTCTTAATAAACAAATAGGGGGAGGATGGGATAGAGGGTGGGGGGATGCATGGCAATGAAAATATTAAATGTTCAATTAACAAGGTTTGGAAGCCACTAGGCCATTTTAGGCTTGTGACTACCAAAGGTTTTCATTTCAGGTCACTTGATTGGACAGTCATTACAGTGGACCTACCTAACAGTACACAGGACGTGACGTTAACCACATGAAACTGGACAGTGAGTACTTTGTTGTCGGGGACACAGCACACACACCCCTAGAGATTGAGGTAGCTCCCATGACCATCAAGGGAAGCATAACTGGCCTCATTCTCCTGGCACGATGTCCTCTACCACCATATTACCTGGCTGAGGGACAAATCCTCACCCAGGCCATTCCTGTTCCACAGGAGGTCCCAGTAGATGGAAAATCACCTGAAGTCTACTGAGCAGAAGTGGTGGGTGAGGACAAACCTTCTCTGGCATGCAACCTAACCCGTGGATCAGATCACCTCCATGTGGAGCGGGTACTGGACACGGGTGCTGATATGACTATCATACCCGAGAGGATGTGGCCGTCACATTGGGAACTTCAGCCTGTGGCAGGCAGAATCCAAGGTGTAGGAGGAGTAAAATTGGCAAAAATATCAAAAAGCATGGTGCAAATTGAGGGGCCGGATGGAAAATTGGCTAGCATCCATCCATTTGTTACAGACTATAAATGCCCTCTATGGGGGAGAGACACCATGTCCCAGTGGGGGGTAAAATTGATTATTCCTAAGACTCCTTGGGATTTTTAGAGGCTGCAACTGTAGAGCGCCCTACCCAAAAATTGAAATGGCTAGATGATACACCAAAGTGGGTGTATCAAAGTGGCCGATGAGTAAGGAGAAGCTCAGGGCACTTGAGGAGCTTGTGGAGGAGCAATTGGCTAAAGGCCACATAGAGGAGACCACAAGTGCGTGGAATTTTCCGGTTTTTGTGATAAAGAAGCCAGGGAAGGACAAGTGGAGGCTGCTCCACGACCTCTGGGGAATAAACAAAGTAATTGAGGACATGGGGTCACTCCAACCTGGAATGCCTTCTCCAACAACGCTTCCCAGAGATTGGCAATTGGCTGTTCTAGACATCAAGGACTGTTTCTTCCACATTCCCCTACACCCAGAGGATGCCCCACGGTTCGCCTTCTCGGTTCCTACCATCAATCGAGAAGCCCCAACGAAGCGCTACCACTGGAGAGTTTTACCCCAGGGATTAAAATGTAGCCCCTCCATCTGCCAGTGGTATGTGGCTTCATTGCTGTCCCAGGTGCGTGCCCAGAGAAGGGAGGCCATCATCCTGCATTACTTTGGATGATGTGCTTGTGTGTGCCCCTGATAACTCTCTACTCCAAGACACACTTGACCTAGTGGTTAAAGTTTTAACCTCTGCTGGATTTCAATAGCAGGAGGACAAAGTCCAAAGGATGCCATCTTGGAAGTACTTGGGCTTGGAAATTACTGCACGGACCATTGTTCTGCAGAAATTGGAAATTAATTGTAATCCAAAAACCTTAGCAGATCTCCATTCCCTGTGTGGGTCATTGAATTGGGTCAGGCCCTGGCTAGGCCTCACTAATGAGGACCTAGAACCTCTCTTCAATTTATTGAAGGGGGAGAGAGAGCTGCTTTCTCCCAGGGAACTGACCCCAGAGGCAAAGACAGCAATTGAAAAGGTACAAAAGACCTTAGGAGAGAGGCAAGCTCACCGTTACCAGCCCAAACTGCCCTTCAATTCATTGTCCTAGGAAAACTGCCACACTTACACGGGTTAATATTCCAATGGATCAAGGAGCAGAGAGAGTCACTCTTAATCATAGAGTGGGTCTTCCTGTCCCACCAAAGATCCAAAACCATCACTAAGCCACAAGAGTTAATAGCTCAGCTGATTCGGAAAGCAAGGATGAGACTGTATGAACTGGCTGTTTTTGACTTCACATGTATTCACCTCCCTGTTAAAGTGTCTGGGGAGGGAAGGAACTCTCCTGAAAGATTGACTAAAGAGATGTTTGAGCACTTGCTCCAGAGCAATGCCAGTCTCCAATTATCCCTGGACAGCTATAGAGGACAAATATCAGTCCATGCCCCGTCTCACAAGCTGTTTAATGAGGAATTCCACCTCATTCCTCGTGAGAAGAGGAGTCGGAGACCACTCAAAGCTCTCACAGTGTTCACGGATGCATCCGGGGGCTCCCACAGGTCAGTGATGACTTGGAAAAATCCCCAGACTCAGCATTGGGAAGCTGATGTTGAGTTTGTGGAGGGATCACCCCAGGTAGCTGAACTGGCAGCAGTTGTGAGAGCCTTTGAGAAGTTCTCGGAGCCAATCAACTTGGTAACAGACTCAGCCTATGTAGCGGGGATAGTGTCCAGGGTGGAGCAGGCAGTGCTCAGAGACATCGAGAATGAGCGGCTTTTCAGGTTGCTTTCCAAACTAATTTATTTGATTTCTCATAGAGAACACCTGTTCTATGTGATGCATGTGAGGTCACACACAGATTTGCCAGGCGAAATTGCAGAAGGGAACCATCAGGCAAACTCCCTTGCAACCCCAGCAGAACAAGCACGCCTTCCTGACATCTTCCAACAGGCAAAGCTGAGCCACCAGTAGTATCACCAGAATGCACCAGGTCTAATGCGTCAGTTCCAGCTAACACGGAGTCAGGCTCAAGCCATTGTGGCCACCTGTCCCAACTGTCAGCTGCACACCATGCCCTCAATGGGCATGAGGGCTAACCCCCGAGGTCTTGGCAGTTGTGAGGTATGGCAAACAGACATCACACACATTCCTAGTTTTGGTCGCCTCAAATATGTGCATGTAAGCATAGACACATATTCAGGCGCAGTCTATGCCTCTGCCCACGCAGGAGAAAGGGCAATGCACGCCAAACAACACCTAGTGCAAGCCTTTTCAGTGTTGGGGATCCCTAGGGAAATCAAAACTGATCAGGGCCCAGCATATAAGTCCAAAGAGTTCCTGGAATTCGTCCAGCAGAGGGGAGTGGAACATAAAACTGGCACCTTCCACTCCCCCACAGGCCAAGGTGTAGTTGAATGAGCCAATCAGACGCTCAAACAGGTTTTGGCTAAACAGAGCAGTTCAACCGCGTGGATGTCTCCGCAGCAGAAGCTCTGCAAAGCCATGTTTACTATCAATTTCCTGAATTGTTCATTTGAGAACATGAGTCCACCTGTGGTACGTCACTTTAAGAGTGGTAAACAGTTCAAGTTATCCCAACATCCTCCAGTTTTGATTAGGGACCCAGAAACCTGGGAAATCAAAGGTCCCTGTGAGCTTGTTACCTGGGAGCGTGGCTATGCGTGTGTATCCACTCCCTCAGGCCCTCAGTGGATTCCCCAAAAGTGGGTGAAACCGTATGTTCCCAAACATCCTGCTCCAACTGAGGAGAATGAGGAGTAGGTGGCTGTGGCTTCAAAAAGAAGACACCACCAGAAAAAAGAAATCCTCCCAAAGGATGACATTCCAGCAGATAGAGACTTTTAACAGGTTTTATAATGTTTGTCTTTCCTTTTAGAGAAAAGCTTCTCTTCTCTAGGTCCTGTGAGGAACCCCATTGAAGTTGTCTTCCTGTTAACACTGAACAGTTTAGCAGCTGCATGAATCGTCCCTCAACCACCTCAGAACATCTGGATGACCCTGGCCCACACACTCCAAAATCGTGCTGCTATAGATTTTCTCCTACTACTGCACGGACATAAGTGCCAGGAATTTGAAGGACTTTGCTGTATGGACCTGACCTCGAAAGCTCCTAACATCCATACTGCCCTCCAAAACATGAACAACTTGATCGGACAAGTGAAGCAAGAATCTGAAGATTGGTTCAATGGACTGTTCAAAGGCTGGGGACTCACAGGGTGGTGGACATCTATAATCAAAACAATTATGTTAATTTTTGTTATTCTTTTCCTTGTAATAATGGTGTTCGGAATCCTACATCACTTAGTTTTTAAGGCTATTAATGGTCTCATTCCCTCTACCTCAGTAGTCAATCACATAGAAATGAAAAACTTAGAACAATCTAACCCTCCCACCAACTGCAAGTGGTGGACAAAGTCATAATTTAAATGAAGCTTATATCCTTCTTTCAACTTTGCTAAACAAAAAACGGGGAGATGTTGCATTTCCGAGAGGCATTGTAAATGGTACATTCCGTGACCCCTGCTATGCCCTGTATCTTGGTCCCTCTCCCCTCCTGGCCACACAGAGCTGGCTGGGATCCAATTTCTCCCTGCCCCCCTTTTCAGACCCTAGAAAAGATCTGTCACCCCTGACCTCTGGCTCTTTCCTCGCTCTCTTTTCCTCGTTACCCACGAGAAATAAACCCTGGAACTTCATCAGGGGAAAGAGCCTCTTTTGTTATCTTATTTACATCCATGTGGCAAGGGCCTGGAAGGCTTCACCCTAACAGCTGAGCTAGACCGGAGGAAAGGGTGAAGACCTCATTTTAGGGCCAGAAAAAGCCTCAGTACACTCTGCTCGCATGGAGACGATGTGCGACAAGTAAAGTGGGTGATCTAGAGGTGAAAAAAAGCTTTCCCAGAGGATATTGCTGGAGCAATCAGCTCATCATTTCTGCTGGTCATACATGGAGGTTACAGGCAAGTGCTTTTGCGAATGGACAAAATCTTGACCAGGAACTCTGGAGCTTTTCCTTTCAGGGAAGAGAGAATTGTGGAGGATGTGGGCTGCCTGTATTTCAGAGTAGTGTTTCAAACCAGGTGCTTTTAGACTGTATCCTGCTGAGGGATTGTTCTGTAGAGCTCAAACTGAGCTGGTCTGAAAGTTTATTTATTGCTGTCTCAGTTTCTGATAAATAATCTATAATGATATTGTTAATAGGCATTAATCAAAAGCCCCAAAGCAGTGGCTCAGCATAATCTGGCTCCCTGAGCTAAATCAAGGGAGGTTTAGGCTGGATATCAGGAAAAGGTTTTTTACCCACAAGGTGATTGAGCACTGGAACAGGCTCCCCCAGCAAAGTGGTCACAGCACCAAGCCTGACTGAGTTCAATAAATATTTGGGCAATGCTCCAGTATATGATGAGATTGTTGGGGTGTCATGTGCTGGGCTGGGAGTTGGACTGGATGATCCTGGCAGGTCCTGTCCAACTCAGTCTATTCAATGATTCCATGATAAACCTCTGCAGGTGCAACTTGAGGCCATTCCCTCTTGTCTGTTACTCGTTATCTGAAAGAGTCTAATCACTACCTGGCCACGCTGTCTTGTCAGGGAGTTGTGCAGAGCCAGAAGTTGTGCTGAGCCTCCTTTTCTCCAGACTGAGCCCCACCCAGCTCTCTCAGCTGCTCCTTGTTCTCCGGCCCCTTCCCCAGAGCTCTTCCCTTTTGTGGACACACTGCAGTCCCTCAATGTCTTTTTTGTCATGAGGGTCCCACAAATGACCTGAGGATTTGAAGTTTGGCTTCAGCAGTGCGCAGAACAGGGGGACACTCAGTGCCCTGGTCCTGTTGGCCACACTATGCCTGGGAGAGGCCAGGCTGCTCTTGACCTTCTTGCATACCTGGGTATCTGCTGGCTCAGGTTCAGCTGCAGTGGTGATTTCTCTCTCCTCTCCAAAGCAAGCAGTTCAGTAATTCTTTTTATTTTACCTGCCAAGGTGTAGCAGAAAATAAACAGACAGGAAGGGGCAAGCAGGTCTTTTCCAAAATGCTGAAGAATCTTAAGTGGAGAATAAAGCTTAGAGGACTCTGTCATAAAGAATTATTTCATATCAATACCACAGCCCTTTGAGTAGTCCAGTATGCAAGAAAGAAAAGAAACCAGGGAGCCTGATAATCATTCCAAGAGTTCAAAGTCCCCCAAAATTTCTGTGAAATAATTAGGAACAGAACCTAATTTTGGCTACAGGTGACTTACTGTTCCTGTAAGTTATACTCTATTGAATTAAAAGGAATGGAATCATCTCCACTATTGCTGATGCAGTGTAACAAAGAACCATTTCCTTATTGTGCCACGTTTGCAGTCTACAGCTGAGAATGCGCAACACGAGAACCAATAAGGTCTGTGCTCAAATCCGTGTGTAGGGAAGGACAGCAGCAATATGCCAGCACTCACCTTTCCAGGGGAGTGCAAGGGGTGCAATGGCAATGGCAGTTACCCGTGCCTTGGGACTCATTATAGCTGCAGCATTTGGGAGCAAGTGCCAGCTGTGAATTCTGAGTGCTGGGCTGTGATCTCTGGCATTAGAACTGCTTTTAAAATGTTTTTCCCCCCACGCTCATTCACACTGGCTTTTGTAAACATTTGTCTATATATTGACATTTATATGCAAAAGCGCTTAGGAGTCTGTTAGTGATTACACGAGTTGCACACACACAGCACCACGGTAAGTGCCGCGGAGAAGGGAAATCCAGAGTGCAGCGAGGAGCTGGACGTGGCTTACGTGCAGTAAGTAGAAGGTGAACCCAGGCACTGCCTCTTCAATCTGGCCGCCTCTGCTCTGGTAGCAACTTTTGCAAGTCGACAAAGGGAGCCGCGAGTATGTAGAACGGAGGGCAGCGAGACGCCGTGTGTTATGCGCCGTTTCAGGGCTGCTGACAGGGGGCTATTTTAAGAACGCCTTCTTCTTCCTCGCGTCCTTCTCGCTTCGCTCTAGCTGCATGGAGTACAGCACAACGAAGGCGTGAGGACGGGCACTGCCCCAGCTTTTGCCCTGGCGTGCAACGGCTGTGTGCTGCTTTTCCAAGCAGCAAGAGCACTGAGAAGTGAAAGCGATTGTGAAGGAGCTCTTTGGCTGCTCGTGTGCTCTTCGCTGCACTGCGCCGCTCGCAAGCGGCTTCGTTCTTCGGCGTCTGCCGTCCGGAGAGAGCTGAACTCCAGCGGTCAGTTTCAGCTCTGCCCAACAGCGTGCTCTCAGTTCTGCGGACAAGCACGCCCTGTTACCTTGGCTCCGAGTGCAAAGTCCCTAGCGAGCACTCACTCAGTGCAATGCACCCAGAAAGACGCTCTCGCTCTTCTTTCAAGGAGCGATTCCTAAGAGCAGAAGCAGCAGAGGCACAAACTGGATGACGAGAAGGGACAATGTAGAACACGTCTCTGTCCTGGCACATTGTCGTGTGCGATATGTCCCTTCGGGTCTTCGGTCCTTGCGAAGCTCTATGTACTGCGAGGGCTGCTACTTGCAGCTGAGAAGGACCGTGGAGCTAGCAGCGAATTCGGAGAGCGCTAAGCACGAAGTCAAGAAGCGAGACGTGTCCCTGCAATGCGGTGCTAAAAGCAGCTTCCTCGCGGCGGGGGCGAGCTCCGGCCACAAGACATTCTCGTCCTGGCAACGGATCTCTGTGAAGGGCGTAGGCGAAAAGCTTTCGTTTTCCATTCGAACTGCGAGAGAGGCAGACTGTTGCACGGAGCTCTGAGAACAAAGGTGCACGCCCTAGGCGGGCTTGGGCAGAAGCAGCGTTCTCGAGCTCTTGGCTGCCGGCACACTGCTGGCTATGTGGCGCCTCTGCAGCGGCTTCTGGCCGCCGGCAAGTGAAAGCGGAACCAGGCGTGGGCGAGGGCGAGGGCTGTGAACGAAGCGGCACAAGCGCCGTGCTTGTGTGCACCACGTTACAGGCTACTAGGAGAGGAAGGTGGTTGACTCTCGCTTGCCTTCCCAAGTGCCCTTAGCAGTCGGAAGGAGCAAGCTGAAGCACTGCTGCTTGTGCTGCTCCTTGGTTCCCTTGCAGCCCGCTATGAAAGCATTGGCGGTCACTTCTTGACCCCGAGTTGCACACACACAGCACCACGGTAAGTGCCGCGGAGAAGGGAAATCCAGAGTGCAGCGAGGAGCTGGTCGTGGTTTACGTGCAGTAAGGAGAAGGTGAACCTAAGCACTGCCTCTTCAATCTGGCCGCCTCTGCTCTGGTAGCTCCCTTTTGCGAGTCGGCAAAGGGAGCCGCGAGTATGTAGAACGGAGGGCAGCGAGACGCCGTGTGTTATGCGCCCTTTCAGGGCTGCTGACAAGGGGCTACTTTAAGAACGCTTTCTTCTTCCTCGCGTCCTTCTCGCTTCGCTCTAGCTGCATGGAGTACAGCACAACGAAGGCGTGAGGACGGGCACTGCCCCAGCTTTTGCCCTGGCGTGCAACGGCTGTGTGCTGCTTTTCCAAGCAGCAAGAGCACTGAGAAGTGAAAGCGATTGTGAAGGAGCTCTTTGGCTGCTCGTGTGCTCTTCGCTGCACTGCGCTGCTCGCAAGCGGCTTCGTTCTTCGGCGTCTGCCGTCCGGAGAGAGTTGAACTCCAGCGGTCAGTTTCAGCTCTGCCCAACAGCGTGCTCTCAGTTCTGCGGACAAGCACGCCCTGTTGCCTTGGCTCCGAGTGCAAAGTCCCTAGCGGGCACTCACTCAGTGCAATGCACCCAGAAAGACACTCTCGCTCTTCTTTCAAGGAGCGATTCCTAACAGCAGAAGCAGCAGAGGCACAAACTGGATGACGAGAAGTTGTTACCGTATGGACTAGAAATCCTGAATATTAGCATATAAAGTGTATAAACCATCATAGTAGTAGTAATGCTAAGGCTTGAAGACTGCAGTGCCCAGAGTAGGCCCTGGGAAACTAACTTAGCAATGTGCTGTGCTAAGGGCATGCAGAACCGTTAGTGATAAGGTTAAAGTATAAACATAAATAAAGTACTGGTGGTGGGCAGTGGCGTAAGAGAGAGATTGAGGGGGAGAACACTATAGTCCTAAGGCAGTGGCGCCAGAGAGAGATTGAGGAGGAGAACACTATAGTCCTAAGATAAGCAACCATGTAAGATTTATGACGCCAAAATGCTATCTTCAAGGTGAATGTATCTACAGAAGAATGTGTACTTCTGCACAAAAACCATTTGTAAAAAAGGTATAAAAAAACCCTCTAAAAAGGGAACCAGTGGGATCCTGACTTGGGACGCGAGTCCGCAGGTCCCCGGGCCCTGAATAAAGCACCGCATAAACTGACACTCTGTTAGTTTGTGTTTTACTTGGGGTTTCGGGCAGCAAAGGGACAATGTAGAACACGTCTCTGTCCTGGCACATTGTCGTGTGCCATATGTCCCTCCGGGTCTTCGGTCCTTGCGAAGCTCTATGTACTGCGAGGGCTGCTACTTGCAGCTGAGAAGGACCGTGGAGCTAGCGGCGAATTCGGAGAGCGCTAAGCACGAAGTCAAGAAGCGAGACGTGTCCCTGCAATGCGGTGCTAAGAGCAGCTTCCTCGCGGCGGGGGCGAGCCCCGGCCACAAGACGTTCTCGTCCTGGCAACGGATCTCTGTGAAGGGCGTAGGCGAAAAGCTTTCGTTTTCCATTCGAACTGCGAGAGAGGCAGACTGTTGCACGGAGCTCTGAGAACAAAGGTGCACGCCCTAGGCGGGCTTGGGCAGAAGCAGCGTTCTCGAGCTCTTGGCTGCCGGCACACTGCTGGCTATGTGGCGTCCCTGCAGCGGCTCCTGGCCGCCGGCAAGTGAAAGCGGGGCCAGGCGTGGGCGAGGGCGGTGAACGAAGCGGCACAAGTGCCGTGCTTGTGTGCACCACGTTACAGGCTACTAGGAGAGGAAGGTGGTTGACTCTCGCTTGCCTTCCCAAGTGTCCTTAGCAGTCGGAAGGAGCAAGCTGAAGCACTGCTGCTTGTGCTGCTCCTTGGTTCCCTTGCAGCCCGCTATGAAAGCATTGGCGGTCACTTCTAGACCCCGAGTTGCACACACACAGCACCACGCTAAGTGCCGCGGAGAAGGGAAATCCGGAGTGCAGCGAGGAGCTGGACGTGGCTTACGTGCAGTAAGGACAAGGTGAACCTAGGCACTGCCTCTTCAATCTGGCCGCCTCTGCTCTGGTAGCAACTTTTGCGAGTCGGCAAAGGGAGCCGCGAGTATGTAGAACGGAGAGCAGCGACACGCCGTGTGTTATGCGCCGTTTCAGGGCTGCTGACAGGGGGCTATTTTAAGAACGCCTTCTTCTTCCTTGCGTCCTTCTGGCTTCGCTATAGCTGCTCCCTGAGATGGGATGGGATCCCTCGGATGGGATGGGATGGGATCCCTGGGATGGGATGGGATGAGATCCCTGGGATGGGATGGGATGGGATGGGATGCCTGGGATGGGATGGGATCCCTGAGATGGGATGGGATCCCTGGGATGGGATCACTGGGATTGGATGGGATGGGATGGGATCCCTGGGATGGGATGGGATCCTTGGGATGGGATCCCTGGGATAGGATGGGTTCCCTGGGATGGGATGGGATGGGATGGGATACCTGGGATGGGATGGGATCCCTGGGATGGGATGGGATCCTTCGGATGGGATCCCTGGGATGGGATGGGATCCCTGGGATGGGATGGGATGGGATGGGATGGGATGGGATGGGATCCCTGGGATGGGATGGGATGGGATAGGATGGGATGGGATGGGGTGGGATCCCTGGAATGGGATGGGATCCCTGGGATGGGATGGGATCCCTGGGATGCGATCCCTGGGATGAGATACCTGGGATGGGATCCCTGGGATGGGATGGGATCCCTGGGATGGGATGGGATCCCTGGGATGTGATCCCAGAATGGGATAGGATCCCTGGGATGGGATCCCTGGGATGGGATCCCTGGGATGGGATGGGATCCCTGGGATGAGATACTTGGGATGGGATGGGATCCCTAGGATGGGATGGGATCCCTGGGAAGGGATCCCTGGGAAGGGATGGGATCCCTGGGATGGGATCCCTGGGATGGGATCCCTGGGATGGGATGGGATCCCTGGCATGGGATGGGATGGGATGAGATGGGATGGGATGGGATGGGATCCCTGGGATGGGATGGGATAGGATGGGATGGTGTTGGGGGTTGAATGCTTCGCTTTTCTTTCTGTGGAATTTCTCCCATTGTTATGCTAATTAATTGTGGCTACACCTTAAAACGACAGATAATGTTCTCTCGTAGGGGGGTGGCTGGAGGGGGAGGGGGGGGGGAACCGGAAAAGGAAAGGTGGGATAGGGGGGTCTGGAGCGGGGGACGCTCTCTCGCTTGGCTCCTGGAGTGGGAAGACAACCTGGGCTCTGCTCTGGCATCTTCCCCTGCCATCCCAGCGCTGAGATCCACGCTCCCTGCCTTTGGACATCGCTCCGCGGCTCTCCCAGCTCACCCTACTACCTCCGGACACTCTGCTGAGCACCACGACCGACACCGTGAGGGGGGAGTCACTTTCCCCATCCTCTCTCTCCCCTGGGCCGCGGCCGCCATCACCCAGCCCTCTTCAACTGCGCGGGACCTGCCCTGCCCCCCACAGCACCGGTAACAGCACAGGGAGACGGCCTGCGGCCAGAAGGGACTGGAGCGGAGCTAGACTGTTTCTGTTGCCAATTTTTATAGCTGTTGTTGTTTTTTTTCTGCTTTGTTAAATACCAGTAAAGAACTGTTATTCTCATCCCCATATCTCCTGCCTGAAGGTGTCTGAATTGGACCTAAAATAATTAAAAGGGAGGGGGGTTGCACTCTGCATCGCAGAAAAGGGGCTTCTGCCTTTCCTTAGACCATACCTGTCTTTCAAACCGAGACAGATGGGATCCCTGGGATGGGATCCCTGGGCTGGGATGGAATCCCTGGGACGGGATCCCTGGGATGGGATCCCTGGAATGGGATGGGATCCCTGGGATGGGATGGGATCCCTTGGATGAGATACTTGGGATGGGATGGGATGGGATCCCTAGGATGGGATGGGACCCCTGGGATGGGATGGGATCCCTGGAATGGGATCCCTGGGATGGGGTGGGATCCCTGGGATGGGATCCCTGGGATGGGATGGGATACCTGGGATATGATCCCTGGGAAGGAATGGGATCCCTGGGATGAGATCCCTGGGATGGAATCCCTGGGATGGGATCCCTGGGATGGGATGGGATCCCTGGGATGGGATCCCTGGGATGAGATGAGATGGGATGGGATCCCTAGGATGGGATGGGATGGGATCCCTGGGATGGGATCAGATGGGATCAAAGGGATGGGATGGGATGGGATCTGATGGGATGGGATGGGATCCCTGGGATGGGATGGGATCCCTAGGATGGGATCCCTGGGTTAGGATGGGATGGGATGTGATCCCTGGGATGGGATGGGATCCCTGGGATGGGATCCCTGGGATGGGATGGGTTCGATGGGATGGGATCGGATGTGATGGGATGGGATCCCTAGGATGGGAAGGGATCCCTGGGATGGGATCCCTGGGATGGGATGGGATCCCTGGGATGGGATGGGATCCCTGGGATGGGATCCCTGGGATGGGATGGGATGGGATGGGATGGGATGGGATGGGATGTAATGGGATGGGATCCCTGGGATGGGATGGGATAGGACGGGATGGGATGGGGTGGGATCCCTGGGATGGGATGGGATCCCTGGGATGGGATGGGATCCCTGGGATGGGATCCCTGGGATGAGATCCCTGGGATGGGATGGGATCCCGGGGATGGGATGGGATCCCTGGGATGTGATCCCTGGAATGGGATGGGATCCCTGGGATGGGATCCCTGGGATGGGATCCCTGGGATGGGATGGGATCCCTGGGATGAGATACTTGGGATGGGATGGGATGGGATCCCTAGGATGGGATGGGATCCCTGGGATGGGATCCCTGGGAAGGGATGGGATCCCTGGGATGGGATGGGATCCCTGGGATGGGATCCCTGGCATGGGATGGGATCCCTGGCATGGGATGGGATCCCTGGCATGGGATGGGATGGGATGGGATGGGATGGGATGGGATGGGATGGGATGGGATGGGATCCCTGGGATGGGATGGGATAGGATGGGATGGGATGGGGTGGGATCCCTGGAATGGGATGGGATCCCTAGGATGGGATCCCTGGGATGGGATGGGATCCCGGGGATGGGATGGGATCCCGGGGATGGGATGGGATGGGATGGGATCCCTGGGATGTGATCCCTGGAATGGGATGGGATCCCTGGGATGGGATCCCAGGGATAAGATGGGATCCCTTGCATGAGATACTTGGGATGGGATGGGATGGGATCCCTAGGATGGGATGGGACCCCTGGGATGGGATGGGATCCCTGGAATGGGATCCCTGGGATGGGGTGGGATCCCTGGGATGGGATCCCTGGGATGGGATCCCTGGGATGGGATGGGATACCTGGGATATGATCCCTGGGAAGGAATGGGATCCCTGGGATGAGATCCCTGGGATGGAATCCCTGAGATGGGATCCCTGGGATGGGATGGGATCCCTGGGATGGGATGGGATGGGATGGGATCCCTGGGATGTGATCCCTGGAATGGGATGGGATCCCTGGGATGGGATCCCAGGGATAAGATGGGATCCCTTGGATGAGATACTTGGGATGGGATGGGATGGGATCCCTAGGATGGGATGGGACCCCTGGGATGGGATGGGATCCCTGGAATGGGATCCCTGGGATGGGGTGGGATCCCTGGGATGGGATCCCTGGGATGGGATGGGATACCTGGGATATGATCCCTGGGAAGGAATGGGATCCCTGGGATGAGATCCCTGGAATGGAATCCCTGAGATGGGATCCCTGGGATGGGATGGGATCCCTGGGATGGGATCCCTGGGATGAGATGAGATGGGATGGGATCCCTCGGATGGGATGGGATGGGATCCCTGGGATGGGATCAGATAGGATCAAAGGGATGGGATGGGATGGGATCTGATGGGATGGGATGGGATCCCTGGGATGGGATGGGATGGGATGGGATGGGATGGGATGGGATCCCTGGGATGCGATGGGATCCCTAGGATGGGATCCCTGGGTTAGGATGGGATGGGATGGGATCCCTGGGATGGGATGGGATCCCTGGAAAGGGATCCCTGGGATGGGATCCCTGGGATGGGATGGGATCCCTGGGATGGGATCCCTGGGATGGGATGCGATCCCTGGGATGGGATGAGATGGGAAGGGATGGGATGGGATGGGATGGGATGGGATGTAATGGGATGGGATCCCTGGGATGGGATGGGATAGGATGGGATGGGATGGGGTGGGATCCCTGGAATGGGATGGGATCCCTGGGATGGGATGGGATCCCTGGGATGGTATCCCTGGGATGGGATGGGATCCCTGGGATGGGATCCCTGGGATGGGATCCCTGGGATGGGAAGGGATCCCTGGGATGAGATACTTGGGATGGGATGGGATGGGATACCTAGGATGGGATGGCATACCTGGGATGGGATCCCTGGGTAGGGATGGGATCCCTGGGATGGGATGGGATCCCTGGGATGGGATCCCTGGCATGGGATGGGATCCCTGGCATGGGATGGGATCCCTGGGATGGGATGGGATCCCTGGGATGGGATCCCTGGGATGGGATGGGATCGATGGTATGGGATCGGATGTGATGGGATGGGATCCCTAGGATGGGAAGGGATCCCTAAGATGGGATCCCTGGGATGGGATGGGATCCCTGGGATGGGATCCCTGGGTTGGGATGGGATCCCTGGGATGGGATGGGATGGGATGGGATGGGATCCCTGGGATGGGATGGGATAGGATGGGATGGGATTGGGTGGGATCCCTGGGATGGGATGGGATCCCGGGGATGGGATGGGATCCCTGGGATGTGATCCCTGGAATGGGATGGGATCCCTGGGATGGGATCCCTGGGATGGGATCCCTGGGATGGGATGGGATCCCTGGGATGAGATGGGATCCCTGGTATGGGATGGGATGGAAGAGGATGGGATGGGATTCCTGGTATGGGATGGCATGGGATAGCATGGGATGGAATCCCTGGGATGGGATGGGATGGGATCCCTAGGATGGAATGGGATCCCTGGGATGGGATGGGATGGGATCAATGGGATGGGATGGGATGGGATGGGATGGGATGGGATGGGATGGGATGGGATGGGATGGGATGGGATCGGATGGGATGGGATCGGATGGGATGGGATCCCTGGGATGGGATCCCTGGGATGGGATGGGATGCGTGGGATGGGATGAGATGGGATCAATGTGATGGAATGGGATCCCGGGGATTGGAAGTGATCCCTGGGATGGGATTCCTGGGATGGGATGGGATCCCTGGGATGTGATGGGATCGCTGGGATGCGATGGGATGGGATGGGAACCCTGAGATGGGATGGGATGATGTCCCTTGGATGGGATGGGATGGGATCCCTGGAATGGGATCCCTGGGATGGGATCCCTGGGATGGGATCCCTGGGATGGGATGGGATACCTGGAATATGATCCCTGGGATGGAATGGGAACCATGGGATGAGATCCCAGGGATGGGATCCCAGGGATGGGATCCCAGGGATTGGATGGGATCCCTGGGATGGGATCCCTGGGATGAGATGGGATGGGATGGCATCCCTGCGATGGGATGGAATGGGATCAAAGGGATGGGATGGGATCTAATGGGATGGGATGGGATCTAATGGGATGGGATGAGATCCCTGGGATGGGACGGGATGGGATGGGATCCCTGGAATGGGATCCCTGGGATGGGATGGGATCCCTGCAATGGGATCCATGGAATGGGATCCCTGGGATGGGATGGGATCCCTGGGATGAGATGCCTGGGATGGGATACCTGGGATAGGATGGGACCCCTGGGATGGGATGGGATGGGATGGGATGGGATGGGATGGGATGGGATGGGATCCCTGGGTTCGGATGGGATAGGATGGGATGGGATGGGATGGGATCCCTGGGATGGGATGGGATAGGATGGGATGGGATGGGGTGGGATCCCTGGAATCAGATGGGATCCCTGGGATGGGATGGGATCCCTGGGATGGGATCCCTGGGATGGGATGGGATCCTGGGAATGGGATGGGATCCTGGGGATGGGATCCCTGGGATGGGATCCCTGGAATGGGATGGGATCCCTGGGATGGGATCCCTGGAATGGGATCCCTGGGATTGGAAGGGATCCCTGGGATGGGATCCCTGGGATGGGATGGGATCCCTGGGATGGGTTGGGATCCCTGGGATGGGATCCCTGGGATGGGATGGGATCCCAGGAATGGGATCCCTGGGATGGGATGGGATACCTGGGATATGATCCCTGGGATGGGATCCCTGGGATGAGATGGGATGGGATGGGATACCTGGGATGGGATGGGATCCCTAGGATGGGATCCCTGGGTTAGGATGGGATGGGATGTGATCCCTGGGATGGGATGGGATCCCTGGGATGGGATCCCTGGGATGAGATCCCTGGGATGGGATGGGATCCCGGTAATGGGATGGGATGGGATCCCTGGGATGTGATCCCTGGAATGGGATGGGATCCCTGGGATTGGATCCTTGGGATGGGATCCCTGGAATGGGATCCCTGGGATGGGATGGGATCCCTGGGATGACATACTTGGGATGGGATGGGATGGGATCCTTAGGATGGGATGGGATCCCTGGTATGGGATGGGATGGAAGTGGATGGGATGGCATGTGATTCCTGGGATGGGATGGCATGGGATGGGATCCCTGGGATGGGAAGGGATCCCTGGGATGGGATCCCTGGGATGGCATTGAATGGGATGGAATCCCTGGGATGGAATGGGATGGGATCCATAGGATGGAATGGGATCCCTGGGATGGGATGGGATGGGATAGGATCGATGGGATGGGATGGGATGGGATGGGATGAGCTGGGATCAATGTGATGGGATGGGATCCCTGGCATGGGATCCCTGGGATGGGATACCTGGGATGGCATGGGATCCCTGGGGTGGGATTCCTGGGATGGGATCCCTGGGATGGGATCCCTGGGATGCGATGGGATCCCTGGGATGGGATGGGATGGGATGGGATCCCTGCGATGGGATGGGATACGTGGGATGAGATCCCTGGATTGAGATGGGATGGGATCCATGGGATGGAATGGGATCCCTGGAATGGGATGGGATGGGATTGATGGGATGGGATGGGATGGGATGCGATGGGATCTGATGGGATGGGAACTCTGGGATAGGATGGGATCCCTGGGACGGGAACCCTGGGATGGGAAGGCATCCCTGGGATGTGATGGGATGGGATCCATGGGGTTGGATGGGATCCCTGGGATCCATGGTATGGGATGGGATGGGATAGGATGGGATGGGATCCCTGGGATGGGATAGGATGAGATCCCTGGGATGGGATCCCAGGGGTGGGATCCCTGGGATCAGATGGGATCCCAGGGATGGGATCCCTGGGATGGGATGGGATCCCTGGGATGGGATGGGATCGCTGGGATGCGATGGGATGGGATGGGAACCCTGGGATGGTATCCCTGGGATGGGATGGGATGGGATCCATGGGATGGGATGGGATCCCTGGGATGGGATGGTATCCCTGGGATGGGATGGGATGGGATGGGATGGGATCACTGGGATGGGATCCCTGGGATGGGATCCCTGGGATGGGATGGGATCCCTGGAATATGATCCCAGGGATGGAATGGGATCCCTGGGATGGGATCCCTGGGATGGGATGGGATCCCTGGGATGGGATCCCTGGGATGAGATGGGATGGGATGGCATCCCTGCGATGGGATGGGATGGGATCCCTGTGATGGGATGGGATCAAAGGGATGGGATGGGATGGGATCTGATGGGATGGGATGGGATGCCTGGGATGGGACGGGATGGGATGGGATCCCTGGGATGGGAAGGGATCCCTAGGATGGGATCCATGGGTTAGGAAGGGATGGGATGCGATCCCTGGGATGGGATGGGATCCCTGGGATTGGATCCCTTGGATGGGATGGGATCGATGGGATGGGATCGGATGGGATGGGATCCCTGGGATGGGATGGGATCCCTGGGATGGGATGGGATGGGATCTGACGGGATGGGATGGGATCCCTGGGATGGGATGTGATCCCTAGGATGGGAACCATGGGTTAGGATGGGATGGGATGTGATCCCTGGGATGGGATGTGATCCCTGGGATGGGATGCCTTGGATGGGATGGGATCGATGGGATGGGATCGGATGGGAAGGGATCCCTGGGATGGGATGGGATCCCTGGGATGGGATCCCTGGGAAGGGATGGGATCGATGCGATGGGATGGGATCCCTGGGATGGGATCCCTGGGATGGAATGGGATGCCTGCGATGGGATGGGTTTGGATGCGATGGGATGGGATGGGATCCCTGGTATGGGCTGTGATAGGATGGGATGGGATAGGGTGGGATCCCTGGAATGCGATGGGATCCCTGGAATGGGATGGGATCCCTGGGATGGGATCCCTGGGATGGGATGGGATCCCTGGAATGGGATCCCTGGGATGGGATGGGATCCCTAGGATGAGATCCCTGGGATGGGATGGGATGGGATGGGATCCATAGGATGGGATCCATAGGATGGAATGGTATCCCTGGGATGGGAGGGGATGGGATGGGATGGGATGGGATCGATGGGATGGGATGGGATGGGACGGGATGGGAACGAATGGGATGGGATCCGTGGGATGGGATAGGATCCCTGGGATTGGATCCCTGGGATGGGATGGGATCCCTGGGATAGAATGGGATCGCTGGGATGGGATGGGACCCCGGGGATGGGATGGGATGGAATGGGATCCCTGGGATGTGATCCCTGGGATTGGAAGGGATCCCTGGGATGGGATCCCTGGGATGGGAAGGGAGCCCTGGGATGAAATACTTGGGATGGGATTGGATGGGATCCCTAGGATGGGATGGGATGGGATGGGATGGGATGGGATGGGATGGGATGGGATGGGATGGGATGGGATGGGGTGGGATCGGATGCGATGGGAACCCTAGGATGGAATGGGATCCCTGAGACCGGAACCGTGGGATGTGAAGGCATCCCTGGGATGGGATGGAATCGATAGGGTGGGATGGGATCCCTGGGATGGGATCCCTCGGATGGGATTGGATCCCTGGGATCGGATGTGATGGGATGGGATGGGATGGGATCCCTAGGATGGGATGCGATCCCTGGTATGGGATGGGATGGGATAGGATGCCATGGGATACCTGTGATGGGATGGGATGGGATCCCTGGGATGGGATGGGATGGGATCCCTGGGATGGGATCGCTGAGATGGGATGGGATCCCTGGGATGGGATGGGATCGCTGGGATGCGATGGGATGGGATGGGAACCCTGGGATGAGATGGGATGGGATGGGATGCCTGGGATGGGATGGGATCCCTGGGATGGGATGGGATCAATGGGATGGGATGGGATGGGATCTTATGGGATGGCATGGGATCCCTGGGATGGGATGGGATGGGATCCCTGGCATGGGATGGGATGAAGTGGGATCCCTGGGATGGGATGGGATCCCTGGGATGGGATCGCTGGGATGGGATGGGATCCCTGGGATGAGATGCCTGGGTTGCGATGGGATCGAATGGGATGGGATCCCAGATTTGGGATAGGATGGGATGGGATCCCTGGTATGGGATCCCTGGGATGGGATGGTATGGGATGGGATCCCTAGGACGAGACGGGGTCCCTGGGACGAGATGGTAACCCTGGGATTGGATGGGATGGGATGGGATGGGATCCCTGGGATGGGATGGGATCCCTGGGATGGGATCTCTGGGATGGGATGGTGTCCCTGTGATGAGATCCCTGGGATGGGATGGGATCCCTGGGATGGGATGGGATCCCTGGGATGAGATCCATGGGATGGAATGGGATGCCTCAGATGGGATCCCTCGAATGGAATGGGATCCCTGGGATGGGATGGGATTGGATGGGATGAGGTGGGATCCCTGGGATGGGATCCAGGGGATTGGATGGGATCCGTGGGATGAGATCCCTGGATTGGGATGGGATGGGATCGCTGGGATGCGATGGGATGGGATGGGAACCCTGGGATGAGATGGGATGGGATGGGATGCCTGGGATGGGATGGGATCCCTGGGATGGGATGGGATCACTGGGATGGGATAGGATGGGATCCCTGGGATGGGATGGGATCCCTGGGATGGGATGGCATCCCTATGATGCATCCCAGGGATGGGATGGGATGGGATGGGGTGGGATCCCTGGGATGGGATGGGATCCCTGTGATGGGATCCCTGTGATGGGATGGGATCACTGGGATGAGATCCCTGCGATGGGATGGGATCGGATGGGATGGGATGGGATCCCTAGGACGAGACGGGATCCCTGGGATGGGATGGTAACCCTGGGATGGGATGGGATGGGATGGGATGGAATGGGATCGGATGGGATGGGATGGGATCCCAGATTTGGGATGGGATCCCTGGGATGGGATCGGATGGGATGGGATGGGATCCCAGATTTGGGATGGGATCCCTGGGATGGGATCCCTGGGATGGGATGGGATTTCTGGGATGGGATCCCTGGGATGGGATGGGATGGGATCCCTAGGACAAGACGGGATCGCTGGGATGGGATGGTAACCCTGGGATGGGATGGGATGGGATCCCTGGGATGGGATGGGATCCCTGGGATGGGATCTCTGGGATGGGATGGTGTCGCTGTGATGGGATCCCTGGGATGGGGTGGGATCCCTTGGATGGGATGGGATCCCAGGGATGGGATGGGATAGCTAGGATGGGATCCCAGGGATGGGATGGGATCCCTGCGATGGGATCCCTGGAATGGGATCCCTGGGATGGGATGGGATCCCTGGGATGAGATCCATAGGATGGGATGTGGTCCCTGGGATAAGATCCTGGGATGGAATGGGATCCCTCAGATGGGATCCCGGGGATGGAATGGGATGGGATGGGATTGGATGGGATGGGATGGGATGGGGTGGGATCCCTGGGATGGGATGGGATGGGATGGGATCCCTGGGATGGGATCCCTGGGATGGGATGGGATCTCTGTGTTGGGATGGGATGGGATCGCTGAGATGCGATGGGATGGGATCCCTGGGATGAGAAGGGATATGATGGGATCCATGGGATGGGATGGTATGTGATCCCTGGGTTGGATTGGGATCCCTGGGATGGGATCCCTGGGATGGGATGGGATGGGATGGGATGGGATGGGATGGGATGGGATGGGGTGGGATCCCTGGCATGGGATGGGATCCCTGGGAAGGGATGGGATCCCTGGGATGGGATGGGAACCCTGGGATGGGATACCTGGGATGGGATCCCTGGGATGGGATTGGATGGGATCCCTGGGATGGGATGAGGTGGTATCCCTGGATGGCATCTCTGGGATGGGATGGGATCCCTGGGATGGGATGGGATGGGATGGGATGGGATGGGATGGGATACCTGGGATGGATCCCAGGGATGGGATGGGATCCCTGGGATGGAATCGTTGGAATGGGATCCCTGGGATGGGATGGGATCCGTTGGATATAATCCCTGGGATGGAATGGGACCCCTGGGATGGGATGGGATGGGATGGGATAGGATGGGATGGGATGGAATGGGATGGGATGGGATGGGATGGGATGGGGTGGGATCCCTGGAATGGGATGGGATCCCTGGGATGGAATGGGATCCCTGGGATGGGATGGGATGGGATGGGATAGGATGGGATGGGATGGGATGGGATGGGATGGGATGGGATGGGATGGGATGGGGTGGGATCCCTGGAATGGGATGGGATCCCTGGGATCAGATCCCCGGGATGGGATGGTATCCTGGGATGGGACCCCTGGGATGGGATGGGGTGGGATGGGGTGGGATCCCTGGGATGGGATGGAATCCCTGTGTTGGGATGGGACCCCTGGGATGGGATGGGATCCGTGGGATGGGATCCCTGGGATGGGATAGGATCCCTGGGATGGGATCCCTGGGATGGGATCCCTGGGATGGGATGGGATGGGATGGGATGGGATCCCTAGGATGAGACGGGATCCCTGGGACGAGATGGTAACCCTGGGATTGGATGGGATGGGATGCGATGGGATGGGATGGGATGGGATGGGATGGGATTCCTGGGATGGGATGGGATCCCTGGGATGGGATCTCTGGGATGGGATGGTATCCCTGTGATGAGATCCCTGGGATGGGATGGGATCCCTGGGATGGGATGGGATCCCTGGGATGAGATCCATGGGATGGAATGGGTTGCCTCGGATGGGATCCCTCGAATGGAATGGGATCCCTCGAATGGAATGGGATCCCTGGGATGGGATGGGATTGGATGGGATGGGATGGGATGGGATGGGGTGGGATCCCCGGGATGGGATCCATGGGATTGGATGGGATCCGTGGGATGAGATCCCTGGATTGGGATGGGATGGAATCGCTGGGATGCGATGGGATGGGATGGGAACCCTGGGATGAGATGGGATGGGATGGGATGCCTGGGATGGGATGGGATCCCTGGGATGGGATGGGATCAATGGGATGGGATGGGATTCCTGGGATGGGATGGGATCCCTGGGATGGGATAGGATGGGATCCCTGGGATGGGATGGGATCCCTAGGATGCATCCCAGGGATGGGATGGGATGGGATGGGGTGGGATCCCTGGGATGGGATGGGATCCCTGGGATGGGATCCCGGGGATGGAATGGGATGGGATGGGATTGGATGGGATGGGATGGGATGGGGTGGGATCCCTGGGATGGGATGGGATGGGATGGGATCCCTGGGATGGGATCCCTGGGATGGGATGGGATCTCTGTGTTGGGATGGGATGGGATCGCTGAGATGCGATGGGATGGGATCCCTGGGATGAGAAGGGATATGATGGGATCCATGGGATGGGATGGTATGTGATCCCTGGGTTGGATTGGGATCCCTGGGATGGGATCCCTGGGATGGGATGGGATGGGATGGGATGGGATGGGATGGGATGGGATGGGATGGGGTGGGATCCCTGGCATGGGATGGGATCCCTGGGAAGGGATGGGATCCCTGGGATGGGATGGGATCCCTGGGATGGGATACCTGGGATGGGATCCCTGGGATGGGATTGGATGGGATCCCTGGGATGGGATGAGGTGGTATCCCTGGATGGCATCTCTGGGATGGGATGGGATCCCTGGGATGGGATGGGATGGGATGGGATGGGATGGGATGGGATACCTGGGATGGATCCCAGGGATGGGATGGGATCCCTGGGATGGAATCGTTGGAATGGGATCCCTGGGATGGGATGGGATCCGTTGGATATAATCCCTGGGATGGAATGGGACCCCTGGGATGGGATGGGATGGGATGGGATAGGATGGGATGGGATGGAATGGGATGGGATGGGATGGGATGGGATGGGATGGGGTGGGATCCCTGGAATGGGATGGGATCCCTGGGATGGAATGGGATCCCTGGGATGGGATGGGATGGGATGGGATAGGATGGGATGGGATGGGATGGGATGGGATGGGATGGGATGGGATGGGGTGGGATCCCTGGAATGGGATGGGATCCCTGGGATCAGATCCCCGGGATGGGATGGTATCCTGGGATGGGACCCCTGGGATGGGATGGGGTGGGATGGGGTGGGATCCCTGGGATGGGATGGAATCCCTGTGTTGGGATGGGACCCCTGGGATGGGATGGGATCCGTGGGATGGGATCCCTGGGATGGGATAGGATCCCTGGGATGGGATCCCTGGGATGGGATCCCTGGGATGGGATGGGATGGGATGGGATGGGATGGGATCCCTAGGATGAGACGGGATCCCTGGGACGAGATGGTAACCCTGGGATTGGATGGGATGGGATGCGATGGGATGGGATGGGATGGGATGGGATGGGATTCCTGGGATGGGATGGGATCCCTGGGATGGGATCTCTGGGATGGGATGGTATCCCTGTGATGAGATCCCTGGGATGGGATGGGATCCCTGGGATGGGATGGGATCCCTGGGATGAGATCCATGGGATGGAATGGGTTGCCTCGGATGGGATCCCTCGAATGGAATGGGATCCCTCGAATGGAATGGGATCCCTGGGATGGGATGGGATTGGATGGGATGGGATGGGATGGGATGGGGTGGGATCCCCGGGATGGGATCCATGGGATTGGATGGGATCCGTGGGATGAGATCCCTGGATTGGGATGGGATGGAATCGCTGGGATGCGATGGGATGGGATGGGAACCCTGGGATGAGATGGGATGGGATGGGATGCCTGGGATGGGATGGGATCCCTGGGATGGGATGGGATCAATGGGATGGGATGGGATTCCTGGGATGGGATGGGATCCCTGGGATGGGATAGGATGGGATCCCTGGGATGGGATGGGATCCCTAGGATGCATCCCAGGGATGGGATGGGATGGGATGGGGTGGGATCCCTGGGATGGGATGGGATCCCTGGGATGGGATCCCTGGGATGGGATGGGATCACTGGGATGAGATCCCTGCGATGGGATGGGATCGGATGGGATGGGATGGGATCCCATATTTGGGATGGGATCCCTGGGATGGGATCCCTGGGATGGGATCCCTGGGATGGGATGGGATCCCTGGGATGGGATCCCTGGGATGGGATGGGATCCCTGGGATGGGATCCCTGGGATGGGATGGGATGGGATGGGATGGGATGGGATGGGATGGGATGGGATGGGATGGGATGGGATGGGATGGGATGGGATCCCTAGGACGAGACGGGATCCCTGGGATGGGATGGTAACCCTGGGATGGGATGGGATGGGATGGGATGGGATGGGATGGGATGGGATGGGATGGGATGGGATGGGATGGGATGGGATGGGATGGGATGGGATGGGATGAGATGTGATGGGATGGGATGGGATCCCTGGGATGGGATGGGATCCCTGGGATGGGATCTCTGGGATGGGATTGTGTCGCTGTGATGGGATCCCTGGGATGGGATGGGATCCCTTGGATGGGATGGGGTCCCAGGGATGGGATGGGATAGCTGGGATGGGATCCCACGGATGGGATGGGATCCCTGCGATGGGATCTCTGGAATGGGATCCCTGGGATGGGATTGGATCCCTGGGATGAGATCCATAGGATGGGATGTGGTCCCTGGGATAAGATCCTGGGATGGAATGGTGTCTCGGTTTGAAAGACAGGTATGGTCTAAGGAAAGGCAGGAGCCCCTTTTCTGCGATGCAGAGTGCAATCCCCCTCCCTTTTAATTATTTTAGGTCCAATTCAGACACCTTCAGGCAGGAGATATGGGGATGAGAATAACAGTTCTTTACTGGTATTTAACAAAGCAGAAAAAAACAACAACAGCTATAAACATTGGCAACAGAAACAGTCTAGCTCCGCTCCAGTCCCTTCTGGCCGCAGGCTCCCTCTCCCTGTGCTGTTACCGGTGCTGTGGGGGCAGGGCAGGTCCCGCGCAGTTGAAGAGGGCTGGAGTGATGGCGGCCGCGGCCCAGGGGAGAGAGGGGATGGGGAAAGTTACTCCCCCCTCACGGTGTGGGTCGTGGTGCTCAGCAGAGTGTCCGGAGGTAGTAGGGTGAGCTGGGAGAGTCGCGGAGCGATGTCCAAAGGCAGGGAGCGTGGATCTCAGCGCTGGGATGACAGGGGAAGATGCCAGAGCAGAGCCCAGGTTGTCTTCCCACTCCAGGAGCCAAGCGAGAGAGCGTCCCCCGCTCCAGACCCCCCTATCCCACCTTTCCTTTTCCCGTTCCCCCCCCCTCCCCCTCCAGCCACCCCCCTACGAGAGAACATTATCTGTCGTTTTAAGGTGTAGCCACAATTACTTAGCATAACAATGGGAGAAATTCCACAGAAAGAAAAGCGAAGCATTCAACCCCCAACAAATGGCATCCCTCAGATGGGATCCCAGGTATGGAATGGGATGGGATGGGATGGGATGGGATGGGATGGGATGGGATGGGATGGGATGGGATGGGATGGGATGGGATGGGATGGGATGGGGTGGGATCCCTGGGATGGGATGGGATCAATGGGATGGGATGGGATCTGATGGGATGGGATGGGATCCCTGGGATGGGATAGGATGGGATCCCTGGGATGGGATGGGATCCCTAGGATGCATCCCAGGGATGGGATTGGATGGGATGGGGTGGGATCCCTGGGATGGGATGGGATCCCTGGGACGGGATCCCTGGGATGGGATGGGATCACTGGGATGAGATCCCTGCGATGGGTTGGGATCGGATGGAATGGGATGGGATCCCAGATTTGGGATGTGATCCCTGGGATGGGATCCCTGGGATGGGATGGGATGGGATGGGATCCCTGGGATGGGATCCCTGGGATGGGATGGGATCTCTGGGATGGGATGGGATCGCTGAGATGCGATGGGATGGGATCCCTGGGATGAGAAGGGATGTGATGGGATACATGGGATGGGATGGTATGTGATCCCTGGGTTGGATTGGGATCCCTGGGATGGGATTCCTGGGATGGGATCCCTGGGATGGGATGGGATGGGATGGGATGGGATGGGATGGGGTGGGATCCCTGGGAAGGGATGGGATCCCTGGGATGGGATGGGATCCCTGGGATGGGATCCCTGGGATGGGATCCCTGGAATGGGATTGGATGGGATCCCAGGGATGGGATGAGGTGGTATCCCTAGGATGGCATCTCTGGGATGGGATGGGATCCCTGGGATGGGATGGGATGGGATACCTGGGATGGATCCCAGGGATGGGATGGGATCCCTGGGATGGAATCGTTGGAATGGGATCCCTGGGATGGGATGGGATCCGTTGGATATAATCCCTGGGATGGAATGGGATCCCTGGGATGGGATGGGATGGGATGGGATGGGATGGGATGGGATGGGATGGGATAGGATGTGATAGGATGGGATGGGATGGGATGGGATGGGATGGGATGGGGTGGGATTCCTGGGATGGGATGGGATCAATGGGATGGGATGGGATCTGATGGGATGGGATGGGATCCCTAGGATGCATCCCAGGGATGGGATCCCTGGGATGGGATGGGATCACTGGGATGAGATCCCTGCGATGGGATGGGATCGGATGGGACGGGATGGGATCCCAGATTTGGGATGGGATTCCTGGGATGGGATCCCTGGGATGGGATCCCTGGGATTGGATGGGATCCCTGGGATGGGATCCCTGGGATGGAATCCCTGGGATGGGATGGGATGGGATGGGATGGGATGGGATGGGATGGGATCCCTAGGACGAGACGGGATCCCTGGGATGGGATGGTAACCCTGGGATGGGATGGGATGGGATGGGATGGGATGGGATGGGATGGGATGGGATGGGATGGGATGGGATGGGATGGGATGAGATGGGATGGGATGGGATGGGATCCCTGGGATGGGATGGGATCCCTGGGATGGGATCTCTGGGATGGGATTGTGTCGCTGTGATGGGATCCCTGGGATGGGATGGGATCCCAGGGATGGGATGGGATCCCTGGGATGGGATCCCAGGGATGGGATGGGATCCCTGCGATGGGATCTCTGGAATGGGATCCCTGGGATGAGATCCATAGGATGGGATGTGGTCCCTGGGATAAGATCCTGGGATGGAATGGGATCCCTCAGATGGGATCCCAGGGATGGAATGGGATGGGATGGGATGGGATGGGATGGGATGGGATGGGATGGGATGGGATGGGATGGGATGGGATGGGATGGGATGGGATGAGATGGGATGGGATGAGATGGGGTGGGATCCCTGGGATGGGATGGGATCAATGGGATGGGATGGGATCTGATGGGATGGGATGGGATCCCTGGGATGGGATGGGATCCCTGGGATGGAATGGGATCCCTGGGATGGGATGGGATGGGATGGGATAGGATGGGATGGGATGAGATGGGATGGGATGGGATGGGATGGGATGGGATGGGATGGGATGGGATGGGATGGGATGGGATGGGATGGGATGGGATGAGATGGGGTGGGATCCCTGGGATGGGATGGGATCAATGGGATGGGATGGGATCTGATGGGATGGGATGGGATCCCTGGGATGGGATAGGATGGGATCCCTGGGATGGGATGGGATCCCTAGGATGCATCCCAGGGATGGGATTGGATGGGATGGGGTGGGATCCCTGGGATGGGATGGGATCCCTGGGACGGGATCCCTGGGATGGGATGGGATCACTGGGATGAGATCCCTGCGATGGGTTGGGATCGGATGGAATGGGATGGGATCCCAGATTTGGGATGGGATCCCTGGGATGGGATCCCTGGGATGGGATGGGATCCCTGGGATGGGATCCCTGGGATGGGATGGGATGGGATGGGATGGGATGGGATGGGATGGGATGGGATGGGATGGGATGGGATCCCTAGGACGAGACGGGATCCCTGGGATGGGATGGTAACCCTAGGATGGGATGGGATGGGATGGGATGGGACGGGATGGGATGGGATGGGATCCCTGGGATGGGATGGGATCCCTGGGATGGAATGGGATCCCTGGGATGGGATGGGATGGGATGGGATAGGATGGGATGGGATGAGATGGGATGGGATGGGATGGGATGGGATGGGATGGGATGGGATGGGATGGGATGGGATGGGATGGGATGGGATGGGATGGGATGGGATGAGATGGGGTGGGATCCCTGGGATGGGATGGGATCAATGGGATGGGATGGGATCTGATGGGATGGGATGGGATCCCTGGGATGGGATAGGATGGGATCCCTGGGATGGGATGGGATCCCTAGGATGCATCCCAGGGATGGGATTGGATGGGATGGGGTGGGATCCCTGGGATGGGATAGGATCCCTGGGACGGGATCCCTGGGATGGGATGGGATCACTGGGATGAGATCCCTGCGATGGGTTGGGATCGGATGGAATGGGATGGGATCCCAGATTTGGGATGGGATCCCTGGGATGGGATCCCTGGGATGGGATGGGATCCCTGGGATGGGATCCCTGGGATGGGATGGGATGGGATGGGATGGGATGGGATGGGATGGGATGGGATGGGATGGGATGGGATGGGATGGGATGGGATGGGATCCCTAGGACGAGACGGGATCCCTGGGATGGGATGGTAACCCTGGGATGGGATGGGATGGGATGGGATGGGACGGGATGGGATGGGATGGGATCCCTGGGATGGGATGGGATCCCTGGGATGGGATCTCTGGGATGGGATGGTGTCGCTGTGATGGGATCCCTGGGATGGGATCCCTTGGATGGGATGGGATCCCAGGGATGGGATGGGATAGCTGGGATGGGATCCCAGGGATGGGATGGGATCCCTGTGATGGGATCCCAGGGATAGGATGGGATCACTGGGATGAGATCCCTACGATGGGATGGGATCGGATTGGATGGGATGGGATCCCAGATTTGGGATGGGATCCCTGGGATGGGATATCTGGGATGGGATGGTGTCGCTGTGATTGGATCTCTGGGATGGGATGGGATCCCTTGGATGAGATGGGATCCCAGGGATGGGGTGGGATCCCTGGGATGAGATCCATAGGATGGCATGTGGTCCCTGGGATAAGATCCTGGGATGGAACGGGATCCCTCAGATGGGATCCCAGGGATGGAATGGGATGGGATGGGATGGGGTGGGATCCCTGGGATGGGATGGGATCAATGAGATGGGATAGGATGGGATCGCTGGGATGGGATAGGATGGGATCCCTGGGATGGGATGGGACCCTTGGATGCATCCCAGGGATGGGAAGGGATGGGATGTGGTGGGATCCCTGGGATGGGATGGGACCCCTGGGATGGGATCCCTGGGATGGGATGGGATCCCTGGGATGAGATCCCTGCGATGGGATGGGATCGGATGGGATGGGATGGGATGGGATCCCAGATTTGGGATGGGATCCCTGGGATGGGATCACTGGGATGGGATGGGATCACTGGGATGAGATCCCTGCGATGGGATGGGATCGGATGGGATGGGATGGGATCCCAGATTTGGGATGGGATCCCTGGGATGGGATCCCTGGGATGGGATGGGATCTCTGGGATGGGATCCCTGGGATGGGATGGGATGGGATCCCTAGGACAAGACGGGATCCCTGGGATGGGATGGTAACCCTGGGATGGGATGGGATGGGATGGGATGGGATCCCTGGGATGGGATGGGATCCCTGGGATGGGATCTCTGAGATGGGATGGTGTCTCTGTGATGGGATCCCTGGGATGGGGTGGGATCCCTTGGATGGGATGGGATCCCAGGGATGGGATGTGATAGCTGGGATGGGATCCCAGGGATGGGATGGGATCCCTGCGATGGGATCCCTGGAATGGGATCCCTGGGATGGGATGGGATCCCTGGGATGAGATACATAGGATGGGATGTGGTCCCTGGGATAAGATCCTGGGATGGAATGGGATCCCTCAGATGGGATCCCAGGGATGGAATGGGATGGGATGGGATTGGATGGGATGGGATGGGATGGGGTGGGATCCCTGGGATGGGATGGGATGGGATGGGATCCCTGGGATGGGATCCCTGGGATGGGATGGGATATCTGGGATGGGATGGGATGTGATGGGATCCATGGGATGGGATGGGATGTGATCCCTGGGTTGGATTGGGATCCCTGGGATGGGATCCCGGGGATGGGATCCCTGGGATGGGATGGGATGGGATGGGATGGGGTGGGATCCCTGGCATGGGATGGCATCCCTGGGAAGGGATGGGATCCCTTCGATGGGATGGGATCCCTGGGATGGGATACCTGGGATGGGATCCCTGGGATGGGATTGGATGGGATCCCTGGGATGGGATGAGGTGGTATCCCTGGGATGGCATCTCTGGGATGGGATGGGATCCCTGGGATGGGATGGGATGGGATACCTGGGATGGATCCCAGGGATGGGATGGGATCCCTGGGATGGAATCGTTGGAATGGGATCCCTGGGATGGAATGGGATCCGTTGGATATAATCCCTGGGATGGAATGGGATCCCTGGGATGGGATCCCTGGGATGAGATCCCCGGGATGGGATGGGATCCCTGGGATGGGACCCCTGGGATGGGATGGGGTGGGATGGGGTGGGATCCCTGCAATGGGATGGGATCCCTGGGTTGTGATGGGGCCGCTGGGATGGGATAGGATCCGTGGGATGGGATCCCTGGGATGGGATAGGATCCCTGGGATGGGATCCCAGGGATGGGATCCCTGGGATGGGATCCCTGGGATTGGATGGGATGGGATGCGATGGGATGGGATGGGATGGGATCCCTGGGATGGGATGGAATCCCTGGGATGAGATCCATGGGATGGAATGGGATGCCTCGGATGGGATCCCTCGAATGGAATGGGATCCCTCGAATGGAATGGGATCCCTGGGATGGGATGGGATTGGATGGGATGGGATGGGGTGGGAACCCTGGGATGGGATCCATGGGATTGGATGGGATCCGTGGGATGAGATCCCTGGATTGGGATGGGATGGGATCGCTGGGATGCGATGGGATGGGATGGGAACCCTGGGATGAGATGGGATGGGATGGGATGAGATGGGATGGGATGGGATGGGATGGGATGGGATGGGATGGGATCACTGGAATGGGATGGGATCAATGGGATGGGATGGGGTCCCTGGGATGGGATGGGATTGGATGGGATCCCAGGGATGGGATAGGATGGGATCCCTGGGATGGGATGGGATCCCTAGGATGCATCCCAGGGATGGGATGGGATGGGATGGGGTGGGATGGGATGGGATGGGATGGGATGGGATCGGATGGGATGGGGTGGGATCACTGGGATGGGATGGGATCCCTGTGATGGGATCCCTGGGATGGGATGGGATCACTGGGATGAGATCCCTGCGATGGGATGGGATCGGATGGGATGGGATGGGATCCCAGATTTGGGAAGGGATCCCTGGAATGGGATCCCTGGGATGGGATGGGATGGGATGGGATCCCTGGGATGGGATCCCTGGGATGGGATGCCTGGGATGGGATGGGATCCCTGGGATGCGATCCCTGGGATGGGATCCCTGGGATGGGATGGGATGGGATGGGATCCCTAGGACGAGTCGGGATCCCTAGGACGAGACGGGATCCCTGGGATGGGATGGGATGGGATGGGATGGGATGGGATGGGATGGGATGAGATGGGATGGGATGGGATGGGATCCCTGGGAAGGGATGGGATCCCTGGGATGGGATCTCTGGGATGGGATGGTGTCGCTGTGATGGGATCCCTGGGATGGGATGGGATCCCAGGGATGGGATGGGATCCCAGGAATGGGATGGGATCCCTGGGATGGGATCTCTGGGATGGGATGGGATCCCTGCGATGGGATCCCAGGGATGGGATGGGATGGGATGGGATGGGGTGGGATCCCTGGGATGGGATGGGATCAATGGGATGGGATGGGATCTGATGGGATGGGATCCCTGGGATGGGATAGGATGGGATCCCTGGGATGGGATGGGATCCCTAGGATGCATCCCAGGGATGGGATTGGATGGAATGGAATGGGATCCCAGATTTGGGATGGGATCCCTGGGATGGGATCCCTGGGATGGGATCCCTGGGATGCGATCCCTGGGATGGGATGGGATGGGATGGGATGGGATGGGATGGGATGGGATGGGATGGGATGGGATGGGATCCCTAGGACGAGACGGGATCCCTTGGATGGGATGGTAACCCTGGGATGGGATGGGATGTGATGGGACGAGATGGAATGGGATGGGACGGGATCCCTCGGATGGGGTGGGATCCCTGGGATGCGATCTCTTGGATGGGATGGTGTCGCTGTGATGGGATCCCTGGGATGGAATGGGATCCCTTGGATGGGATGGGATCCCAGGGATGGGATGGGATAGCTGGGATGGGATCCCAGGGATGGGATGGGATCCCTGTGATGGGATCCCTGGGATAGGATGGGATCACTGGGATGAGATCCCTGCGATGGGATGGGATCGGATGGGATGGGATGGGATCCCAGATTTGGGATGGGATCCCTGGGATGGGATCCCTGGGATGGGATCCCTGGGATGGGATGGGATCCATTGGATGGGATCCCTGGGATGGGATGGGATGGGATGGGATGGATGGGATGGGATGGGATGGGATGGGATGGGATGGGATGGGATGGGATGGGATGGGATGGGATGGGATGGGATGGGATGGGATGGGATGGGATGGGATGGGATGAGATGGGATGGGATGGGATGGGATCCCTGGGATGGGATGGGATCCCTGGGATGGGATCTCTGGGATTGGATGGTGTCGCTGTGATTGGATCCCTGGGATGGGATGGGATCCCTTGGATGAGATAGGATATCAGGGATGGGATGGGATAGCTGGGATGGGATCCCTGGAATGGGATCACTGGGATGGGATGGGATCCCTGGGATGAGATCCATAGGATGGGATGTGGTCCCTGGGATAAGATCCTGGGATGGAATGGGATCCCTCAGATGGGATCCCAGGGATGGAATGGGATGGGATTGGATGGGGTGGGATCCCTGGGATGGGATGGGATCCCTGGGATGGGATGGGATCCCTAGGATGCATCCCAGGGATGGGATGGGATGGGATGTGGTGGGATCCCTGGGATGGGATGGGATCCCTGGGATGGGATCCCTGGGATGGGATGGGATCCCTGGGATGAGATCCCTGCGATGGGATGGGATCGGATGGGATGGGATGGGATCCCAGATTTGGGATGGGATCCCTGGGATGGGATCACTGGGATGGGATGGGATCACTGGGATGAGATCCCTGCGATGGGATGGGATCTGATGGGATGGGGAGCCAGATTTGGGATGGGATCCCTGGGATGGGATCCCTGGGATGGGATTCCTGGGATGGGATGGGATCTCTGGGATGGGATCCCTGGGATGGGATGGGAAGGGATGGGTTGGGATCCCTAGGACAAGACGGGATCCCTGGGATGGAATGGTAACCCTGGGATGGGATGGGATGGGATGGGATGGGATGGGATGGGATCCCAGATTTGGGATGGGATCCCTGGGATGGGATATCTGGGATGGGATGGTGTCGCTGTGATTGGATCTCTGGGATGGGATGGGATCCCTTGGATGAGATGGGATCCCAGGGATGGGGTGGGATCCCTGGGATGAGATCCATAGGATGGCATGTGGTCCCTGGGATAAGATCCTGGGATGGAACGGGATCCCTCAGATGGGATCCCAGGGATGGAATGGGATTGGATGGGATGGGGTGGGATCCCTGGGATGGGATGGGATCAATGAGATGGGATAGGATGGGATCGCTGGGATGGGATAGGATGGGATCCCTGGGATGGGATGGGACCCTTGGATGCATCCCAGGGATGGGAAGGGATGGGATGTGGTGGGATCCCTGGGATGGGATGGGACCCCTGGGATGGGATCCCTGGGATGGGATGGGATCCCTGGGATGAGATCCCTGCGATGGGATGGGATCGGATGGGATGGGATGGGATGGGATCCCAGATTTGGGATGGGATCCCTGGGATGGGATCACTGGGATGGGATGGGATCACTGGGATGAGATCCCTGCGATGGGATGGGATCGGATGGGATGGGATCCCAGATTTGGGATGGGATCCCTGGGATGGGATCCCTGGGATGGGATGGGATCTCTGGGATGGGATCCCTGGGATGGGATGGGATGGGATGGGATCCCTAGGACAAGACGGGATCCCTGGTATGGGATGGTAACCCTGGGATGGGATGGGATGGGATGGGATGGGATCCCTGGGATGGGATGGGATCCCTTGGATGGGATCTCTGAGATGGGATGGTGTCGCTGTGATGGGATCCCTGGGATGGGGTGGGATCCCTTGGATGGGATGGGATCCCAGGGATGGGATGTGATAGCTGGGATGGGATCCCAGGGATGGGATGGGATCCCTGCGATGGGATCCCTGGAATGGGATCCCTGGGATGGGATGGGATCCCTGGGATGAGATACATAGGATGGGATGTGGTCCCTGGGATAAGATCCTGGGATGGAATGGGATCCCTCAGATGGGATCCCAGGGATGGAATGGGATGGCATGGGATTGGATGGGATGGGATGGGGTGGGATCCCTGGGATGGGATGGGATGGGATGGGATCCCTGGGATGGGATCCCTGGGATGGGATGGGATATCTGGGATGGGATGGGATGTGATGGGATCCATGGGATGGGATGGGATGTGATCCCTGGGTTGGATTGGGATCCCTGGGATGGGATCCCGGGGATGGGATTCCTGGGATGGGATGGGATGGGATGGGGTGGGATCCCTGGCATGGGATGGCATCCCTGGGAAGGGATGGGATCCCTTCGATGGGATGGGATCCCTGGGATGGGATACCTGGGATGGGATCCCTGGGATGGGATTGGATGGGATCCCTGGGATGGGATGAGGTGGGATACCTGGGATGGCATCTCTGGGATGGGATGGGATCCCTGGGATGGGATGGGATGGGATACCTGGGATGGATCCCAGGGATGGGATGGGATCCCTGGGATGGAATCGTTGGAATGGGATCCCTGGGATGGAATGGGATCCGTTGGATATAATCCCTGGGATGGAATGGGATCCCTGGGATGGGATCCCTGGGATGAGATCCCCGGGATGGGATGGGATCCCTGGGATGGGACCCCTGGGATGGGATGGGGTGGGATGGGGTGGGATCCCTGCAATGGGATGGGATCCCTGGGTTGTGATGGGGCCGCTGGGATGGGATAGGATCCGTGGGATGGGATCCCTGGGATGGGATAGGATCCCTGGGATGGGATCCCAGGGATGGGATCCCTGGGATGGGATCCCTGGGATTGGATGGGATGGGATGCGATGGGATGGGATGGGATGGGATCCCTGGGATGGGATGGAATCCCTGGGATGAGATCCATGGGATGGAATGGGATGCCTCGGATGGGATCCCTCGAATGGAATGGGATCCCTCGAATGGAATGGGATCCCTGGGATGGGATGGGATTGGATGGGATGGGATGGGGTGGGAACCCTGGGATGGGATCCATGGGATTGGATGGGATCCGTGGGATGAGATCCCTGGATTGGGATGGGATGGGATCGCTGGGATGCGATGGGATGGGATGGGAACCCTGGGATGAGATGGGATGGGATGGGATGAGATGGGATGGGATGGGATGGGATGGGATGGGATGGGATGGGATCACTGGAATGGGATGGGATCAATGGGATGGGATGGGGTCCCTGGGATGGGATGGGATTGGATGGGATTCCAGGGATGGGATAGGATGGGATCCCTGGGATGGGATGGGATCCCTAGGATGCATCCCAGGGATGGGATGGGATGGGATGGGATGGGATGGGATGGGATGGGATGGGATGGGATGGGATGGGGTGGGATCACTGGGATGGGATGGGATCCCTGTGATGGGATCCCTGGGATGGGATGGGATCACTGGGATGAGATCCCTGCGATGGGATGGGGTCGGATGGGATGGGATGGGATCCCAGATTTGGGAAGGGATCCCTGGAATGGGATCCCTGGGATGGGATGGGATGGGATGGGATCCCTGGGATGGGATCCCTGGGATGGGATGCCTGGGATGGGATGGGATCCCTGGGATGCGATCCCTGGGATGGGATCCCTGGGATGGGATGGGATGGGATCCCTGGGATGGGATGGGATCCCTGGGATGGGATCTCTGGGATGGGATGGTGTCGCTGTGATGGGATCCCTGGGATGGGATGGGATCCCAGGGATGGGATGGGATCCCAGGGATGGGATGGGATCCCTGGGATGGGATCTCTGGGATGGGATGGGATCCCTGCGATGGGATCCCAGGGATGGGATGGGATGGGATGGGATGGGGTGGGATTCCTGGGATGGGATGGGATCAATGGGATGGGATGGGATCTGATGGGATGGGATGGGATCCCTGGGATGGGATAGGATGGGATCCCTGGGATGGGATGGGATCCCTAGGATGCATCCCAGGGATGGGATTGGATGGAATGGAATGGGATCCCAGATTTGGGATGGGATCCCTGGGATGGGATCCCTGGGATGGGATCCCTGGGATGCGATCCCTGGGATGGGATGGGATGGGATGGGATGGGATGGGATGGGATGGGATGGGATCCCTAGGACGAGACGGGATCCCTTGGATGGGATGGTAACCCTGGGATGGGATGGGATGTGATGGGACGAGATGGGATGGGACGGGATCCCTCGGATGGGGTGGGATCCCTGGGATGCGACCTCTTGGATGGGATGGTGTCGCTGTGATGGGATCCCTGGGATGGAATGGGATCCCTTGGATGGGATGGGATCCCAGGGATGGGATGGGATAGCTGGGATGGGATCCCAGGGATGGGATGGGATCCCTGTGATGGGATCCCTGGGATAGGATGGGATCACTGGGATGAGATCCCTGCGATGGGATGGGATCGGATGGGATGGGATGGGATCCCAGATTTGGGATGGGATCCCTGGGATGGGATCCCTGGGATGGGATCCCTGGGATGGGATGGGATCCATTGGATGGGATCCCTGGGATGGGATGGGATGGGATGGATGGGATGGGATGGGATGGGATGGGATGGGATGGGATGGGATGGGATGGGATGGGATGGGATGGGATGGGATGGGATGGGATGGGATGAGATGGGATGGGATGGGATGGGATCCCTGGGATGGGATGGGATCCCTGGGATGGGATCTCTGGGATTGGATGGTGTCGCTGTGATTGGATCCCTGGGATGGGATGGGATCCCTTGGATGAGATAGGATATCAGGGATGGGATGGGATAGCTGGGATGGGATCCCTGGAATGGGATCACTGGGATGGGATGGGATCCCTGGGATGAGATCCATAGGATGGGATGTGGTCCCTGGGATAAGATCCTGGGATGGAATGGGATCCCTCAGATGGGATCCCAGGGATGGAATGGGATGGGATTGGATGGGGTGGGATCCCTGGGATGGGATGGGATCCCTGGGATGAGATCGGATCTGATGGGATGGGATGGGATCCCTGGGATGGGATAGGATGGGATCCCTGGGATGGGATGGGATCCCTAGGATGCATCCCAGGGATGGGATGGGATGGGATGTGGTGGGATCCCTGGGATGGGATGGGATCCCTGGGATGGGATCCCTGGGATGGGATGGGATCCCTGGGATGAGATCCCTGCGATGGGATGGGATCGGATGGGATGGGATGGGATCCCAGATTTGGGATGGGATCCCTGGGATGGGATCACTGGGATGGGATGGGATCACTGGGATGAGATCCCTGCGATGGGATGGGATCTGATGGGATGGGATGGGGAGCCAGATTTGGGATGGGATCCCTGGGATGGGATCCCTGGGATGGGATTCCTGGGATGGGATGGGATCTCTGGGATGGGATCCCTGGGATGGGATGGGAAGGGATGGGTTGGGATCCCTAGGACAAGACGGGATCCCTGGGATGGAATGGTAACCCTGGGATGGGATGGGATGGGATGGGATGGGATGGGATGGGATGGGATGGGATGGGATGGGATGGGATCCCTGGGATGGAATCCCTGGGATGGGATCTCTGGGATGGGATGGTGTCGCTGTGATGGGATCCCTGGGATGGGATGGGATCCCTTGGATGGGTGGGATCCCAGGGATGGGATGGGATAGCTGGGATGGGATCCCAGGGATGGGATGGGATCCGTGCGATGGGATCCCTGGAATGGGATCCCTGGGATGGGATCGGATCCCTGGGATGAGATCCATAGGATGGGATGTGGTCCCTGGGATAAGATCCTGGGATGGAATGGGATCCCTCAGATGGGATCCCAGGGACGGAATGGGATGGGATGGGATGGGATTGGATGGGATACGATGGGGTGGGATCCCTGGGATGGGATGGGATGGGATGGGATGGGATCCCTGGGATGGGATCCCTGGGATAGGATCCCTGGGATGGGATGGGATCTCTGGGATGGGATGGGATAGCTGAGATGCGATGGGATGGGATCCCTGGGATGAGAAGGGATGTGATGGGATCCATGGGATGGGATGGTATGTGATCACTGGGTTGGATTGGGATCCCTGGGATGGGATCCCTGGGATGGGATCCCTGGGATGGGATGGGATGGGATGGGATGGGATGGGATGGGATGGGGTGGGATCCCTGGCATGGGATGGGATCCCTGGGATGGGATCCCTGGGATGGGATTGGATGGGATCCCTGGGATGGGATGAGGTGGTATCCCTGGGATGGCATCTCTGGGATGGGATGGGATCCCTGGGATGGGATGGGATGGGATACCTGGGATGGATCCCAGGGTTGGGATGGGATCCCTGGGATGAGATGGGATCCGTTGGATATAATCCCTGGGATGGAATGGGATCCCTGGGATGGGATGGGATGGGATGGGATAGGATGGGATGGGATGGGATGGGATGGGATGGGATGGGATGGGATGGGATGGGATGGGGTGTGATCCCTGTAATGGGATGGGATCCCTGGGATGGGATCCCTGGGATGAGATCCCCGGGATGGGATGGGATCCCTGGGATGGGACCCCTGGGATGGGATGGGGTAGGATGGGGTGGGATCCCTGCAATGGGATGGGATCCCTGGGTTGGGATGGGACCCCTGGGATGGGATGGGATGGGATGGGATCCCTGGGATGGGACCCCTGGGATGCGATGGGGTGGGATGGGGTGGGATCCCGGCAATGGGATGGGATCCCTGGGTTGGGATGGGACCCCTGGGATGGGATGGGATCCGTGGGATGGGATGGGATCCGTGGGATGGGATCCCTGGGATGAGATACCTGGGATGGGATGGGATGTGATGGGATCCATAGGATGCAATGGGATCCCTGGGATGGAATGGGATGGGATGGGATCGATGGGATGGGATGGGATGGGATGGGATGGGATGGGATGGGATGGGATGGGATGGGATGGGATGGGATGGGATGGGATGAGATGGGATGGGATGGGATGGGATCCCTGGGATGGGATGGGATCCCTGGGATGGGATCTCTGGGATGGGATGGTGTCGCTGTGATGGGATCCCTGGGATGGGATGGGATCCCTTGGATGGGATGGGATCCCAGGGATGGGATGGGATCCCTGGGATGGGATCTCTGGGATGGGATGGGATCCCTGCGATGGGATCCCAGGGATGGGATGGGATGGGATGGGGTGGGATCCCTGGGATGGGATGGGATCAATGGGATGGGATGGGATCTGATGGGATGGGATGGGATCCCTGGGATGGGATAGGATGGGATCCCTGGGATGGGATGGGATCCCTAGGATGCATCCCAGGGATGGGATTGGATGGAATGGAATGGGATCCCAGATTTGGGATGGGATCCCTGGGATGGGATCCCTGGGATGGGATCCCTGGGATGGGATGCGATCCCTGGGATGCGATCCCTGGGATGGGATGGGATGGGATGGGATGGGATGGGATGGGATGGGATGGGATGGGATGGGATGGGATGGGATGGGATGGGATCCCTAGGACGAGACGGGATCCCTTGGATGGGATGGTAACCCTGGGATGGGATGGGATGTGATGGGACGAGATGGGATGGGATGGGACGGGATCCCTCGGATGGGGTGGGATCCCTGGGATGCGATCTCTTGGATGGGATGGTGTCGCTGTGATGGGATCCCTGGGATGGAATGGGATCCCTTGGATGGGATGGGATCCCAGGGATGGGATGGGATAGCTGGGATGGGATCCCAGGGATGGGATGGGATCCCTGTGATGGGATCCCTGGGATAGGATGGGATCACTGGGATGAGATCCCTGCGATGGGATGGGATCGGATGGGATGGGATGGGATCCCAGATTTGGGATGGGATCCCTGGGATGGGATCCCTGGGATGGGATCCCTGGGATGGGATGGGATCCATTGGATGGGATCCCTGGGATGGGATGGGATGGGATGGATGGGATGGGATGGGATGGGATGGGATGTGATGGGATGGGATGGGATGGGATGAGATGGGATGGGATGGGATGGGATCCCTGGGATGGGATGGGATCCCTGGGATGGGATCTCTGGGATTGGATGGTGTCGCTGTGATTGGATCCCTGGGATGGGATGGGATCCCTTGGATGAGATAGGATATCAGGGATGGGATGGGATAGCTGGGATGGGATCCCTGGAATGGGATCCCTGGGATGGGATGGGATCCCTGGGATGAGATCCATAGGATGGGATGTGGTCCCTGGGATAAGATCCTGGGATGGAATGGGATCCCTCAGATGGGATCCCAGGGATGGAATGGGATGGGATTGGATGGGGTGGGATCCCTGGGATGGGATGGGATCCCTGGGATGAGATCGGATCTGATGGGATGGGATGGGATCCCTGGGATGGGATCCCTGGGATGGGATCCCTGGGATGGGATGGGATCCCTAGGATGCATCCCAGGGATGGGATGGGATGGGAAGTGGTGGGATCCCTGGGATGGGATGGGATCCCTGGGATGGGATCCCTGGGATGGGATGGGATCCCTGGGATGAGATCCCTGCGATGGGATGGGATCGGATGGGATGGGATGGGATCCCAGATTTGGGATGGGATCCCTGGGATGGGATCACTGGGATGGGATGGGATCACTGGGATGAGATCCCTGCGATGGGATGGGATCTGATGGGATGGGATGGGGAGCCAGATTTGGGATGGGATCCCTGGGATGGGATCCCTGGGATGGGATTCCTGGGATGGGATGGGATCTCTGGGATGGGATCCCTGGGATGGGATGGGAAGGGATGGGTTGGGATCCCTAGGACAAGACGGGATCCCTGGGATGGAATGGTAACCCTGGGATGGGATGGGATGGGATGGGATGGGATGGGATGGGATGGGATGGGATGGGATCCCTGGGATGGCATCCCTGGGATGGGATCTCTGGGATGGGATGGTGTCGCTGTGATGGGATCCCTGGGATGGGATGGGATCCCTTGGATGGGTGGGATCCCAGGGATGGGATGGGATAGCTGGGATGGGATCCCAGGGATGGGATGGGATCCCTGCGATGGGATCCCTGGAATGGGATCCCTGGGATGGGATCGGATCCCTGGGATGAGATCCATAGGATGGGATGTGGTCCCTGGGATAAGATCCTGGGATGGAATGGGATCCCTCAGATGGGATCCCAGGGACGGAATGGGATGGGATGGGATTGGATGGGATACGATGGGGTGGGATCCCTGGGATGGGATGGGATGGGATGGGATGGGATCCCTGGGATGGGATCCCTGGGATAGGATCCCTGGGATGGGATGGGATCTCTGGGATGGGATGGGATCGCTGAGATGCGATGGGATGGGATCTCTGGGATGAGAAGGGATGTGATGGGATCCATGGGATGGGATGGTATGTGATCCCTGGGTTGGATTGGGATCCCTGGGATGGGATCCCTGGGATGGGATCCCTGGGATGGGATGGGATGGGATGGGATGGGATGGGATGGGATGGGGTGGGATCCCTGGCATGGGATGGGATCCCTGGCATGGGATGGGATCCCTGGGATGGGATGGGATCTCTGGGATGGGATCCCTGGGATGGGATTGGATGGGATCCCTGGGATGGGATGAGGTGGTATCCCTGGGATGGCATCTCTGGGATGGGATGGGATCCCTGGGATGGGATGGGATGGGATACCTGGGATGGATCCCAGGGTTGGGATGGGATCCCTGGGATGAGATGGGATCCGTTGGATATAATCCCTGGGATGGAATGGGATCCCTGGGATGGGATGGGATGGGATAGGATGGGATGGGATGGGATGGGATGGGATGGGATGGGATGGGGTGGGATCCCTGTAATGGGATGGGATCCCTGGGATGGGATCCCTGGGATGAGATCCCCGGGATGGGATGGGATCCCTGGGATGGGACCCCTGGGATGGGATGGGGTAGGATGGGGTGGGATCCCTGCAATGGGATGGGATCCCTGGGTTGGGATGGGACCCCTGGGATGGGATGGGATGGGATCCCTGGGATGGGACCCCTGGGATGCGATGGGGTGGGATGGGGTGGGATCCCGGCAATGGGATGGGATCCCTGGGTTGGGATGGGACCCCTGGGATGGGATGGGATCCGTGGGATGGGATGGGATCCGTGGGATGGGATCCCTGGGATGAGATACCTGGGATGGGATGGGATGTGATGGGATCCATAGGATGGAATGGGATCCCTGGGATGGAATGGGATGGGATGGGATCGATGGGATGGGATGGGATGGGATGGGATGGGATGGGATGGGATGGGATGGGATGGGATGGGATGGGATGGGATGGGATGGGATGAGATGGGATGGGATGGGACGGTATCGGATCGGATGGGATGGGATCCTTGGCATGCGATGGGATCCCTGGGATGGGATCTCTGGGATGGGATGGGATCCCTGGGATGGGATGGGATGGGATGGTATGGGATGGGATGGGATGGGATCCCTGGGATGGGAAGGGATCCCTGGGATGGGAGCCCTGGGATGGGATCCCTGGGATGGGATGGGATCCCTGGGATGAGATCCATAGGATGGGATGTGGTCCCTGGGATAAGATCCTGGGATGGACTGGGATCCCTCAGATTGGATCCCAGGGATGGAATGGGATGGGATGGGATTGGATGGGATGGGATGGGGTGGGATCCCTGGGATGGGATGGGATGGGATGGGATGGGATGGGATGGGATGGGATGGGATGGGATGGGATGGGATCCCTGGGATGGGATCCCTGGGATGGGATCTCTGGGATGGGATGGGATCGATGAGATGCGATGGGATGGGATCCCTGGGATGAGAAGGGATATGATGGGATCCATGGGATGGGATGGTATGTGATCACTGGGTTGGATTGGGATCCCTGGGATGGGATCCCTGGGATGGGATCCCTGGGATGGGATGCCTGGGATGGGATGGGATGGGATGGGATGGGATGGGATGGGATGGGATGGGATGGGGTGGGATCCCTGGCATGGGATGGGATCCCTGGGAAGGGATGGGATCTCTGGGATGGGATGGGATCCCTGGAATGGGATCTCTGGGATGGGATCCCTGGGATGGGATTGGATGGGATCCCTGGGATGGGATGAGGTGGTATCCCTGGGATGGCATCTCTGGGATGGGATGGGATCCCTGGGATGGGATGGGATGGGATACCTGGGATGGATCCCAGGGTTGGGATGGGATCCCTGGGATGAGATGGGATCTGTTGGATATAATCCCTGGGATGGAATGGGATCCCTGGGATGGGATGGGATGGGATGGGATGGGATGGGATGGGATAGGATGGGATTGGGTGGGATCCCTGTAATGCGATGGGATCCCTGGGATGGGATCCCTGGGATGAGATCCCCGGGATGGGATGGGATCCCTGGGATGGGACCCCTGGGATGGGATGGGGTGGGATGGGGTGGGATCCCTGCAATGGGATGGGATCCCTGGGTTGGGATGGGACCCATGGGATGGGATGGGATCCCTGGGATGGGACCCCTGGGATGCGATGTGGTGGGATGGGTTGGGATCCCGGCAATGGGATGGGATCCCTGGGTTGGGATGGGACCCCTGGGATGGGATGGGATCCGTGGGATGGGATCCCTGGGATGGGATAGGATCCCTGGGATGGGATCCCTGGGATGGGATCCCTGGGATGAGATCACTGGGATGGGATGGGATGTGATGGGATCCATAGGATGGAATGGGATCCCTGGGATGGAATGGTATTGGATGGGATGGGATGGGATGGGATGGGATGGGATGAGATGGGATGGGATGGGACGGGATCGGATCGGATGGGATGGGATCCTTGGCATGCGATGGGATCCCTGGGATGGGATCCCTGGGATGGGATGGGATCCCTGGGATGGGATGGGATGGGATGGGATGGGATGGGATGGGATGGGATGGGATCCCTGGGATGGGAAGGGATCCCTGGGATTGGAGCCCTGGGATGGGATGTGATGGGATCCCTGGGATGGCACGGGATGGGATGGGATCCCTGGGATGGCATGGGATGAATGGGATGGGATGAGATGGAATACCTGGGATGGGATGGGATGGGATCGGATGCAATCCTTGGGATGGGATGGGATGGAATGGGATCCCTTGGATGGAATGGGATCCCTGGGATGGGATGGGATGGGATCCCTGGGATGGGATCGCTGGGATGGGATCCCTGGGATGGAATGGGATGGGATCCCTGGGATGGAATGGGATGGGATGGGATGGGATGGGATGGGATGGGATGGGATGGGATAGGATGGGATGGGATGGAATCGATGGGATGTGATGGGATCCCAGGGATGGGATCCCTGGGATGTGATCCCTGGAATGGGATGGGATCCCTGGGATGGGATCTGATCCCTGGGATTGGAAGGGATCCCTGGGATGGCATCCCTGGGATGGGATGGGATCCCAGGGATGGGATGGGATGGGATAGCTGGGATTCGATGGGATGGAATGGGAACCCTGGGATGAGATGGGATGGTATCCCTGGGATGGGATGGGATCCCTGGGATGGGATCTGAGGAATGGGAGGGGATGGGATCTGATGGGATGGGATGGGATCCCTGGGATGGGATGGGATGGGATCCCTGGGATGGGATGGGATCTCTGGGATGGGATGGGATGGGATCGCTGAGATGGGATGGGATGGGATCCCTGGGATGAGATGGGATGGGACGGGATCCATGGGATGGGATGGTATGGGATCCCTGGGTTGGATTGGGATCCCTGGGATGGGATCACTGGGATGGGATGGGATGGGATGGGATGGTATGGGATGGGATGGGGTGGAATCCCAGGCATGGGATGGGATCCCTGGGAAGGGATGGGATCCCTGGGATGGGATACCTGGGATGGGATCCCTGGAATGGGATTAGATGGGATCCCTGGGATGGGATGCGGTGGGATCCCAGGGATGGCATCTCTGGGATGGGATGGGATCCCTGGGATGGGATGGGATGGGATCGCTGGGATGCGATGGGATGGGATGGGAACCCTGGGATGACATGGGATGGTATCCATGGGATGGGATGTGATCCCTGGGATGGGATGTGATGAATGGGATGGGATGGGATCTGATGGGATGGGATGGGATCCCTGGGATGGGATGGGATGGGATCCCTGGGATGGGATCCCTGGGATGGGATGGGATCTCTGGGATGGGATGGGATGGGATCCCTGGGATGGCATGGGATGAATGGGATGGGATGAGATGGAATACCTGGGATGGGATGGGATGGGATCGGATGCAATCCTTGGGATGGGATGGGATGGAATGGGATCCCTTGGATGGAATGGGATCCCTGGGATGGGATGGGATGGGATCCCTGGGATGGGATCGCTGGGATGGGATCCCTGGGATGGAATGGGATGGGATCCCTGGGATGGAATGGGATGGGATGGGATGGGATGGGATGGGATGGGATGGGATGGGATGGGATGGGATCGGATAGGATGGGATGGGATGGAATCGATGGGATGTGATGGGATCCAAGGGATGGGATCCCTGGGATGTGATCCCTGGAATGGGATGGGATCCCTGGGATGGGATCTGATCCCTGGGATTGGAAGGGATCCCTGGGATGGCATCCCTGGGATGGGATGGGATCCCTGGGATGGGATGGGATGGGATAGCTGGGATTCGATGGGATGGGATGGGATCCCAGGGATGGGATGGGATGGGATAGCTGGGATTCGATGGGATGGAATGGGAACCCTGGGATGAGATGGGATGGTATCCCTGGGATGGCATGGGATCCCTGGGATGGGATCTGAGGAATGGGAGGGGATGGGATCTGATGGGATGGGATGGGATCCCTGGGATGGGATGGGATGGGATCCCTGGGATGGGATGGGATCTCTGGGATGGGATGGGATGGGATGGGATCGCTGAGATGGGATGGGATGGGATCCCTGGGATGAGATGGGATGGGACGGGATCCATGGGATGGGATGGTATGGGATCCCTGGGTTGGATTGGGATCCCTGGGATGGGATCACTGGTATGGGATCACTGGGATGGGATCCCAGGGATGGGATGGGATGGGATGGGATGGTATGGGATGGGATGGGGTGGAATCCCAGGCATGGGATGGGATCCCTGGGAAGGGATGGGATCCCTGGGATGGGATACCTGGGATGGGATCCCTGGAATGGGATTAGATGGGATCCCTGGGATGGGATGCGGTGGGATCCCAGGGATGGCATCTCTGGGATGGGATGGGATCCCTGGGATGGGATGGGATGGGATCGCTGGGATGCGATGGGATGGGATGGGAACCCTGGGATGAGATGGGATGGTATCCATGGGATGGGATGTGATCCCTGGGATGGGATGTGATGAATGGGATGGGATGGGATCTGATGGGATGGGATGGGATCCCTGGGATGGGATGGGATGGGATCCCTGGGATGGGATCCCTGGGATGGGATGGGATCCGTGGGATGGGATGGGATCCGTGGGATGGGATCCCTGGGATGAGATACCTGGGATGGGATGGGATGTGATGGGATCCATAGGATGCAATGGGATCCCTGGGATGGAATGGGATGGGATGGGATCGATGGGATGGGATGGGATGGGATGGGATGGGATGGGATGGGATGGGATGGGATGGGATGGGATGGGATGGGATGGGATGGGATGGGATGGGATGGGATGAGATGGGATGGGATGGGATGGGATCCCTGGGATGGGATGGGATCCCTGGGATGGGATCTCTGGGATGGGATGGTGTCGCTGTGATGGGATCCCTGGGATGGGATGGGATCCCTTGGATGGGATGGGATCCCAGGGATGGGATGGGATCCCTGGGATGGGATCTCTGGGATGGGATGGGATCCCTGCGATGGGATCCCAGGGATGGGATGGGATGGGATGGGATGGGATGGGGTGGGATCCCTGGGATGGGATGGGATCAATGGGATGGGATGGGATCTGATGGGATGGGATGGGATCCCTGGGATGGGATAGGATGGGATCCCTGGGATGGGATGGGATCCCTAGGATGCATCCCAGGGATGGGATTGGATGGAATGGAATGGGATCCCAGATTTGGGATGGGATCCCTGGGATGGGATCCCTGGGATGGGATCCCTGGGATGGGATGCGATCCCTGGGATGCGATCCCTGGGATGGGATGGGATGGGATGGGATGGGATGGGATGGGATGGGATGGGATGGGATGGGATGGGATGGGATCCCTAGGACGAGACGGGATCCCTTGGATGGGATGGTAACCCTGGGATGGGATGGGATGTGATGGGACGAGATGGGATGGGATGGGACGGGATCCCTCGGATGGGGTGGGATCCCTGGGATGGGATCTCTGGGATGGGATGGTGTCGCTGTGATGGGATCCCTGGGATGGAATGGGATCCCTTGGATGGGATGGGATCCCAGGGATGGGATGGGATAGCTGGGATGGGATCCCAGGGATGGGATGGGATCCCTGTGATGGGATCCCTGGGATAGGATGGGATCACTGGGATGAGATCCCTGCGATGGGATGGGATCGGATGGGATGGGATGGGATCCCAGATTTGGGATGGGATCCCTGGGATGGGATCCCTGGGATGGGATCCCTGGGATGGGATGGGATCCATTGGATGGGATCCCTGGGATGGGATGGGATGGGATGGATGGGATGGGATGGGATGGGATGGGATGGGATGGGATGGGATGGGATGGGATGAGATGGGATGGGATGGGATGGGATCCCTGGGATGGGATGGGATCCCTGGGATGGGATCTCTGGGATTGGATGGTGTCGCTGTGATTGGATCCCTGGGATGGGATGGGATCCCTTGGATGAGATAGGATATCAGGGATGGGATGGGATAGCTGGGATGGGATCCCTGGAATGGGATCCCTGGGATGGGATGGGATCCCTGGGATGAGATCCATAGGATGGGATGTGGTCCCTGGGATAAGATCCTGGGATGGAATGGGATCCCTCAGATGGGATCCCAGGGATGGAATGGGATGGGATTGGATGGGGTGGGATCCCTGGGATGGGATGGGATCCCTGGGATGAGATCGGATCTGATGGGATGGGATGGGATCCCTGGGATGGGATCCCTGGGATGGGATCCCTGGGATGGGATGGGATCCCTAGGATGCATCCCAGGGATGGGATGGGATGGGAAGTGGTGGGATCCCTGGGATGGGATGGGATCCCTGGGATGGGATCCCTGGGATGGGATGGGATCCCTGGGATGAGATCCCTGCGATGGGATGGGATCGGATGGGATGGGATGGGATCCCAGATTTGGGATGGGATCCCTGGGATGGGATCCCTGGGATGGGATGGGATCACTGGGATGAGATCCCTGCGATGGGATGGGATCTGATGGGATGGGATGGGGAGCCAGATTTGGGATGGGATCCCTGGGATGGGATCCCTGGGATGGGATTCCTGGGATGGGATGGGATCTCTGGGATGGGATCCCTGGGATGGGATGGGAAGGGATGGGTTGGGATCCCTAGGACAAGACGGGATCCCTGGGATGGAATGGTAACCCTGGGATGGGATGGGATGGGATGGGATGGGATGGGATGGGATGGGATGGGATGGGATGGGATGGGATGGGATGGGATCCCTGGGATGGAATCCCTGGGATGGGATCTCTGGGATGGGATGGTGTCGCTGTGATGGGATCCCTGGGATGGGATGGGATCCCTTGGATGGGTGGGATCCCAGGGATGGGATGGGATAGCTGGGATGGGATCCCAGGGATGGGATGGGATCCCTGCGATGGGATCCCTGGAATGGGATCCCTGGGATGGGATCGGATCCCTGGGATGAGATCCATAGGATGGGATGTGGTCCCTGGGATAAGATCCTGGGATGGAATGGGATCCCTCAGATGGGATCCCAGGGACGGAATGGGATGGGATGGGATTGGATGGGATACGATGGGGTGGGATCCCTGGGATGGGATGGGATGGGATGGGATGGGATGGGATCCCTGGGATGGGATCCCTGGGATAGGATCCCTGGGATGGGATGGGATCTCTGGGATGGGATGGGATCGCTGAGATGCGATGGGATGGGATCTCTGGGATGAGAAGGGATGTGATGGGATCCATGGGATGGGATGGTATGTGATCACTGGGTTGGATTGGGATCCCTGGGATGGGATCCCTGGGATGGGATCCCTGGGATGGGATGGGATGGGATGGGATGGGATGGGATGGGATGGGGTGGGATCCCTGGCATGGGATGGGATCCCTGGCATGGGATGGGATCCCTGGGATGGGATGGGATCTCTGGGATGGGATCTCTGGGATGGGATTGGATGGGATCCCTGGGATGGGATGAGGTGGTATCCCTGGGATGGCATCTCTGGGATGGGATGGGATCCCTGGGATGGGATGGGATGGGATACCTGGGATGGATCCCAGGGTTGGGATGGGATCCCTGGGATGAGATGGGATCCATTGGATATAATCCCTGGGATGGAATGGGATCCCTGGGATGGGATGGGATGGGATGGGATAGGATGGGATGGGATGGGATGGGATGGGATGGGATGGGATGGGATGGGATGGGGTGGGATCCCTGTAATGGGATGGGATCCCTGGGATGGGATCCCTGGGATGAGATCCCCGGGATGGGATGGGATCCCTGGGATGGGACCCCTGGGATGGGATGGGGTAGGATGGGGTGGGATCCCTGCAATGGGATGGGATCCCTGGGTTGGGATGGGACCCCTGGGATGGGATGGGATGGGATCCCTGGGATGGGACCCCTGGGATGCGATGGGGTGGGATGGGGTGGGATCCCGGCAATGGGATGGGATCCCTGGGTTGGGATGGGACCCCTGGGATGGGATGGGATCCGTGGGATGGGATGGGATCCGTGGGATGGGATCCCTGGGATGAGATACCTGGGATGGGATGGGATGTGATGGGATCCATAGGATGGAATGGGATCCCTGGGATGGAATGGGATGGGATGGGATCGATGGGATGGGATGGGATGGGATGGGATGGGATGGGATGGGATGGGATGGGATGGGATGGGATGGGATGGGATGGGATGAGATGGGATGGGATGGGACGGTATCGGATCGGATGGGATGGGATCCTTGGCATGCGATGGGATCCCTGGGATGGGATCTCTGGGATGGGATGGGATCCCTGGGATGGGATGGGATGGGATGGTATGGGATGGGATGGGATGGGATCCCTGGGATGGGAAGGGATCCCTGGGATGGGAGCCCTGGGATGGGATCCCTGGGATGGGATGGGATCCCTGGGATGAGATCCATAGGATGGGATGTGGTCCCTGGGATAAGATCCTGGGATGGACTGGGATCCCTCAGATTGGATCCCAGGGATGGAATGGGATGGGATGGGATTGGATGGGATGGGATGGGGTGGGATCCCTGGGATGGGATGGGATGGGATGGGATGGGATGGGATGGGATCCCTGGGATGGGATCCCTGGGATGGGATGGGATCTCTGGGATGGGATGGGATCGATGAGATGCGATGGGATGGGATCCCTGGGATGAGAAGGGATATGATGGGATCCATGGGATGGGATGGTATGTGATCACTGGGTTGGATTGGGATCCCTGGGACGGGATCCCTGGGATGGGATCCCTGGGATGGGATGCCTGGGATGGGATGGGATGGGATGGGATGGGATGGGATGGGGTGGGATCCCTGGCATGGGATGGGATCCCTGGGAAGGGATGGGATCTCTGGGATGGGATGGGATCCCTGGAATGGGATCTCTGGGATGGGATCCCTGGGATGGGATTGGATGGGATCCCTGGGATGGGATGAGGTGGTATCCCTGGGATGGCATCTCTGGGATGGGATGGGATCCCTGGGATGGGATGGGATGGGATACCTGGGATGGATCCCAGGGTTGGGATGGGATCCCTGGGATGAGATGGGATCCGTTGGATATAATCCCTGGGATGGAATGGGATCCCTGGGATGGGATGGGATGGGATGGGATGGGATGGGATTGGGTGGGATCCCTGTAATGCGATGGGATCCCTGGGATGGGATCCCTGGGATGAGATCCCCGGGATGGGATGGGATCCCTGGGATGGGACCCCTGGGATGGGATGGGGTGGGATGGGGTGGGATCCCTGCAATGGGATGGGATCCCTGGGTTGGGATGGGACCCATGGGATGGGATGGGATCCCTGGGATGGGACCCCTGGGATGCGATGTGGTGGGATGGGTTGGGATCCCGGCAATGGGATGGGATCCCTGGGTTGGGATGGGACCCCTGGGATGGGATGGGATCCGTGGGATGGGATCCCTGGGATGGGATAGGATCCCTGGGATGGGATCCCTGGGATGGGATCCCTGGGATGAGATCACTGGGATGGGATGGGATGTGATGGGATCCATAGGATGGAATGGGATCCCTGGGATGGAATGGGATTGGATGGGATGGGATGGGATGGGATGGGATGGGATGAGATGGGATGGGATGGGACGGGATCGGATCGGATGGGATGGGATCCTTGGCATGCGATGGGATCCCTGGGATGGGATCCCTGGGATGGGATGGGATCCCTGGGATGGGATGGGATGGGATGGGATGGGATGGGATGGGATGGGATCCCTGGGATGGGAAGGGATCCCTGGGATGGGAGCCCTGGGATGGGATGTGATGGGATCCCTGGGATGGCACGGGATGGGATGGGATGGGATGAGATGGAATACCTGGGATGGGATGGGATGGGATCGGATGCAATCCTTGGGATGGGATGGGATGGAATGGGATCCCTTGGATTGAATGGGATCCCTGGGATGGGATGGGATGGGATCCCTGGGATGGGATCGCTGGGATGGGATCCCTGGGATGGAATGGGATGGGATCCCTGGGATGGAATGGGATGGGATGGGATGGGATGGGATGGGATGGGATGGGATGGGATGGGATGGGATGGGATGGGATAGGATGGGATGGGATGGAATCGATGGGATGTGATGGGATCCCAGGGATGGGATCCCTGGGATGTGATCCCTGGAATGGGATGTGATCCCTGGGATGGGATCTGATCCCTGGGATTGGAAGGGATCCCTGGGATGGCATCCCTGGGATGGGATGGGATCCCAGGGATGGGATGGGATGGGATAGCTGGGATTCGATGGGATGGAATGGGAACCCTGGGATGAGATGGGATGGTATCCCTGGGATGGGATGGGATCCCAGGGATGGGATCTGAGGAATGGGAGGGGATGGGATCTGATGGGATGGGATGGGATCCCTGGGATGGGATGGGATGGGATCCCTGGGATGGGATGGGATCTCTGGGATGGGATGGGATGGGATGGGATCGCTGAGATGGGATGGGATGGGATCCCTGGGATGAGATGGGATGGGACGGGATCCATGGGATGGGATGGTATGGGATCCCTGGGTTGGATTGGGATCCCTGGGATGGGATCACTGGGATGGGATGGGATGGGATGGGATGGTATGGGATGGGATGGGGTGGAATCCCAGGCATGGGATGGGATCCCTGGGAAGGGATGGGATCCCTGGGATGGGATACCTGGGATGGGATCCCTGGAATGGGATTAGATGGGATCCCTGGGATGGGATGCGGTGGGATCCCAGGGATGGCATCTCTGGGATGGGATGGGATCCCTGGGATGGGATGGGATGGGATCGCTGGGATGCGATGGGATGGGATGGGAACCCTGGGATGACATGGGATGGTATCCATGGGATGGGATGTGATCCCTGGGATGGGATCTGATGAATGGGATGGGATGGGATCTGATGGGATGGGATGGGATCCCTGGGATGGGATGGGATGGGATCCCTGGGATGGGATCCCTGGGATGGGATGGGATCTCTGGGATGGGATGGGATGGGATCCCTGGGATGGCATGGGATGAATGGGATGGGATGAGATGGAATACCTGGGATGGGATGGGATGGGATCGGATGCAATCCTTGGGATGGGATGGGATGGAATGGGATCCCTTGGATGGAATGGGATCCCTGGGATGGGATGGGATGGGATCCCTGGGATGGCATGGGATGAATGGGATGGGATGAGATGGAATACCTGGGATGGGATGGGATGGGATCGGATGCAATCCTTGGGATGGGATGGGATGGAATGGGATCCCTTGGATGGAATGGGATCCCTGGGATGGGATGGGATGGGATCCCTGGGATGGGATCGCTGGGATGGGATCCCTGGGATGGAATGGGATGGGATCCCTGGGATGGAATGGGATGGGATGGGATGGGATGGGATGGGATGGGATGGGATGGGATGGGATGGGATGGGATCGGATAGGATGGGATGGGATGGAATCGATGGGATGTGATGGGATCCCAGGGATGGGATCCCTGGGATGTGATCCCTGGAATGGGATGGGATCCCTGGGATGGGATCAGATCCCTGGGATTGGAAGGGATCCCTGGGATGGCATCCCTGGGATGGGATGGGATCCCTGGGATGGGATGGGATGGGATAGCTGGGATTCGATGGGATGGGATGGGATCCCAGGGATGGGATGGGATGGGATAGCTGGGATTCGATGGGATGGAATGGGAACCCTGGGATGAGATGGGATGGTATCCCTGGGATGGGATGGGATCCCTGGGATGGGATCTGAGGAATGGGAGGGGATGGGATCTGATGGGATGGGATGGGATCCCTGGGATGGGATGGGATGGGATCCCTGGGATGGGATGGGATCTCTGGGATGGGATGGGATGGGATGGGATCGCTGAGATGGGATGGGATGGGATCCCTGGGATGAGATGGGATGGGACGGGATCCATGGGATGGGATGGTATGGGATCCCTGGGTTGGATTGGGATCCCTGGGATGGGATCACTGGTATGGGATCACTGGGATGGGATCCCTGGGATGGGATGGGATGGGATGGGATGGTATGGGATGGGATGGGGTGGAATCCCAGGCATGGGATGGGATCCCTGGGAAGGGATGGGATCCCTGGGATGGGATACCTGGGATGGGATCCCTGGAATGGGATTAGATGGGATCCCTGGGATGGGATGCGGTGGGATCCCAGGGATGGCATCTCTGGGATGGGATGGGATCCCTGGGATGGGATGGGATGGGATCGCTGGGATGCGATGGGATGGGATGGGAACCCTGGGATGAGATGGGATGGTATCCATGGGATGGGATGTGATCCCTGGGATGGGATCTGATGAATGGGATGGGATCTGATGGGATGGGATGGGATCCCTGGGATGGGATGGGATGGGATCCCTTGGATGGGATCCCTGGGATGGGATGGGATCTCTGGGATGGGATGGGATCCCTGGGATGGCATGGGATGAATGGGATGGGATGAGATGGAATACCTGGGATGGGATGGGATGGGATCGGATGCAATCCTTGGGATGGGATGGGATGGAATGGGATCCCTTGGATGGAATGGGATCCCTGGGATGGGATGGGATGGGATCCCTGGGATGGGATCGCTGGGATGGGATCCCTGGGATGGAATGGGATGGGATCCCTGGGATGGGATGGGATGGGATGGGATGGGATGGGATGGGATGGGATGGGATGGGATGGGATGGGATCGGATAGGATGGGATGGGATGGGATGGAATCGATGGGATGTGATGGGATCCCAGGGATGGGATCCCTGGGATGTGATCCCTGGAATGGGATGGGATCCCTGGGATGGGATCTGATCCCTGGGATTGGAAGGGATCCCTGGGATCGCATCCCTGGGATGGGATGGGATCCCTGGGATGGGATGGGATGGGATAGCTGGGATTCGATGGGATGGAATGGGAACCCTGGGATGAGATGGGATGGTATCCCTGGGATGGGATGGGATCCCTGGGATGGGATCTGAGGAATGGGAGGGGATGGGATCTGATGGGATGGGATGGGATCCCTGGGATGGGATGGGATGGGATCCCTGGGATGGGATGGGATCTCTGGGATGGGATGGGATGGGATGGGATGGGATCGCTGAGATGGGATGGGATGGGATCCCTGGGATGAGATGGGATGGGACGGGATCCATGGGATGGGATGGTATGGGATCCCTGGGTTGGATTGGGATCCCTGGGATGGGATCACTGGTATGGGATCACTGGGATGGGATCCCAGGGATGGGATGGGATGGGATGGGATGGTATGGGATGGGATGGGGTGGAATCCCAGGCATGGGATGGGATCCCTGGGAAGGGATGGGATCCCTGGGATGGGATACCTGGGATGGGATACCTGGAATGGGATTAGATGGGATCCCTGGGATGGGATGCGGTGGGATCCCAGGGATGGCATCTCTGGGATGGGATGGGATCCCTGGGATGGGATGGGATGGGATCGCTGGGATGCGATGGGATGGGATGGGAACCCTGGGATGAGATGGGATGGTATCCATGGGATGGGATGTGATCCCTGGGATGGGATCTGATGAATGGGATGGGATGGGATCTGATGGGATGGGATGGGATCCCTGGGATGGGATGGGATGGGATCCCTAGGATGGGATCCCTGGGATGGGATGGGATCTCTGGGATGGGATGGGATGGGATCGCTGAGATGCGATGGGATGGGATCCCTGGGCTGAGATGGGATGGGACGGGATCCATGGGATGGGATGGTATGGGATCCCTGGGTTGGATTGGGATCCCTGGGATGGGATCCCTGGTATGGGATCACTGGGATGAGATCCCTGGGATGGGATGGGATGGGATGGGATGGGATGGGGTGGAATCCCAGGCATGGGATGGGATCCCTGGGAAGGGATGGGATCCCTGGGATGGGATTGGATCCCTGGGATGGGATACCTGGGATGGGATCCCTGGAATGGGATTGGATGGGATCCCTGGGATGGGATGCGGTGGGATCCCAGGGATGGCATCTCTGGGATGGGATGGGATCCCTGGGATGGGATGGGATGGGATACCTGGGATGGATCCCAGGGATGGGATGGGATCCCTGGGATGGAATCGTTGGAATGGGATCCCTGGGATGGGATCCCTGGGATGGGATGGGATGGGATCCCTGGGATATAAACCCTGTCATTGAATGGGATCCGTGGGATGGGATGGGATGGGATGGGATGGGATGGGATGGGATGGGATGGGATGGGATGGGATGGGATGGGATGGGATGGGATGGGGTGGAATCCCAGGCATGGGATGGGATCCCTGGGAAGGGATGGGATCCCTGGGATGGGATACCTGGGATGGGATACCTGGAATGGGATTAGATGGGATCCCTGGGATGGGATGCGGTGGGATCCCAGGGATGGCATCTCTGGGATGGGATGGGATCCCTGGGATGGGATGGGATGGGATCGCTGGGATGCGATGGGATGGGATGGGAACCCTGGGATGAGATGGGATGGTATCCATGGGATGGGATGTGATCCCTGGGATGGGATCTGATGAATGGGATGGGATGGGATCTGATGGGATGGGATGGGATCCCTGGGATGGGATGGGATGGGATCCCTAGGATGGGATCCCTGGGATGGGATGGGATCTCTGGGATGGGATGGGATGGGATCGCTGAGATGCGATGGGATGGGATCCCTGGGCTGAGATGGGATGGGACGGGATCCATGGGATGGGATGGTATGGGATCCCTGGGTTGGATTGGGATCCCTGGGATGGGATCCCTGGTATGGGATCACTGGGATGAGATCCCTGGGATGGGATGGGATGGGATGGGATGGGATGGGGTGGAATCCCAGGCATGGGATGGGATCCCTGGGAAGGGATGGGATCCCTGGGATGGGATTGGATCCCTGGGATGGGATACCTGGGATGGGATCCCTGGAATGGGATTGGATGGGATCCCTGGGATGGGATGCGGTGGGATCCCAGGGATGGCATCTCTGGGATGGGATGGGATCCCTGGGATGGGATGGGATGGGATACCTGGGATGGATCCCAGGGATGGGATGGGATCCCTGGGATGGAATCGTTGGAATGGGATCCCTGGGATGGGATCCCTGGGATGGGATGGGATGGGATCCCTGGGATATAAACCCTGTCATTGAATGGGATCCGTGGGATGGGATGGGATGGGATGGGATGGGATGGGATGGGATGGGATGGGATGGGATGGGATGGGATGGGATGGGATGGGATGGGATGGCATGGGATGGCATGGGATGGGATGGGATGGGATGGGATGGCATGGGGTGGGATCACTGGAATGGGATGGGATCCCTGGGATGGGATCCCTGGGATGAGATCCCCAGGATGGGATGGGATCCCTGGGATGGGATCCCTGGGATGGGATGGGGTGGGATGGGGTGGGATCCCTGCAATGGGATGGGATCCCTGGGTTGGGATGGGACCCCTGGGATGGGATGGGATCCGTGGTATGGGATCCCTGGGATGGGATGGGATCCCTAGGTTGGGATGGGATCCCTGGGATGTGATGGGATCCCTGGTATGGGATCCCTGGGATGGGATGGGATCCCTAGAATGGGAGGGGATCCCTGGGATGGGATCCCTGGGATGGGATCCCTAGGATGGAATGGGATGGGATCCCTGGGATGGAATGTGATGGGATGGGATGGGATGGGATGGGATGGGATCGGATAGGATGGGATGGAATGGAATCGATGGGATGTGATGGGATCCCTGGGATGGGATCCCTGGGGTGGGATGGGATCCCTGGGATGGGATGGGATTGGATCCCTGGGATTGGAAGGGATCGCTGGGATGGGATATCTTTGACGGGATGGGATTCCTGGGATGGGATCCCGGGGATGGGATGGGATCCCTGGGATGGGATGGGATGGGATCCCTGGGATGTGATCCCTGGAATGGGATGGGATCCCTGGGATGGGATCTGATCCCTGGGATTGGAAGGGATCCCTGGGATGGCATCCCTGGGATGGGATGGGATCCCAGGGATGTGATGGGATGGGATCGCAGGGATGCGATGGGATGGGATGGGAACCCTGGGATTAGATGGGATGGTATCCCTGGGATGGGATGGGATCCCTGGGATGGGATCTGATGAATGGGAGGGGATGGGATCTGATGGGATGGGATGGGATCCCTGGGATGGGATGGGATGGGATCCCTGGGATGGGATGGGATGGGATGGGATCCCTGGGATGGGATCCCTGGGATGGGATGGGATCTCTGGGATGGGATGGGATGGGATGGGATCGCTGAGATGCGATGGGATGGGATCCCTGGGATGAGATGTGATGGGACGGGATCCATGGGATGGGATGGTATGGGATCCCTGGGTTGGATTGGGATCCCTGGGATGGGATCCCTGGTATGGGATCACTGGGATGGGATCCCTGGGATGGGATGGGATGGGATGGGATGGGATGGGATGGGATGGGATGGGGTGGAATCCCAGGCATGGGATGGGATCCCTGGGAAGGGATGTGATCCCTGGGATGGGATACCTGGGATGGGATCCCTGGAATGGGATTGGATGGGATCCCTGGGATGGGATGCGGTGGGATCCCAGGGATGGCATCTCTGGGATGGGATGGGATCCCTGGGATGGGATGGGATGGGATCGCTGGGATGCGATGGGATGGGATGGGAACCCTGGTATGAGATGGGATGGTATCCCTGGGATGGGATGGGATCTCTGGGATGGGATGGGATGGTATCCCTGGGATGGGATGGGATCCCTGGAATGGGATCTGATGAATGGGAGGGGATGGGATCTGATGGGATGGGATGGGATCCCTGGGATGGGATGGGATGGGATCCCTGGGATGGGATGGGATGGGATCCCTGGGATGGGATCCCTGGGATGGGATGGGATCTCTGGGATGGGATGGGATGGGATCGCTGAGATGCGATGGGATGGGAACCCTGGGCTGAGATGGGATGGGACGGGATCCATGGGATGGGATGGTATGGGATCCCTGGGTTGGATTGGGATCCCTGGGATGGGATCCCTGGTATGGGATCACTGGGATGGGATCCCTGGGATGGGATGGGATGGGATGGGGTGGAATCCTAGGCATGGGATGGGATCCCTGGGAAGGGATGGGATCCCTGGGATGGGATTGGATCCCTGGGATGGGATGGGATGGGATCGCTGAGATGCGATGGGATGGGATCCCTGGGATGAGATGGGATGGGACGGGATCCATGGGATGGGATGGTATGGGATCCCTGGGTTGGATTGGGATCCCTGGGATGGGATCCCTGGTATGGGATCACTGGGACGGGATCCCTGGGATGGGATGGGATGGGATGGGATGGTATGGGATGGGATGGGGTGTAATCCCAGGCATGGGATGGGATCCCTGGGAAGGGATGGGATCCCTGGGATGGGATTGGATCCCTGGGATGGGATACCTGGGATGGGATCCCTGGTATCGGATTGGATGGGATCCCTGGGATGGGATGCGGTGGGATCCCAGGGATGGCATCTCTGGGATGGGATGGGATCCCTGGGATGGGATGGGATGGGATACCTGGGATGGATCCCAGGGATGGGATGGGATCCCTGGGATGGAATCGTTGGAATGGGATCCCTGGGATGGGATGGGATCCCTGGGATATAAACCCTGGGATTGAATGGGATCCGTGGGATGGGATGGGATGGGATGGGATGGGATGGTATGGGATGGGGTGGGATCACTGGAATGGGATGGGATCCCTGGGATGGGATCCCTGGGATGAGATCCCCGGGATGGGATGGGATCCCTGGGATGGGACCTCTGGGATGGGATGGGGTGGGATGGGGTGGGATCCCTGCTATGGGATGGGATCCCTGGGTTGGGATGGGATCCCTGGGATGGGATCCCTGGGATGGGATGGGATCCCTAGGATGGGATCCCTGGGATGGGATGGGATCCCTGGGAGGAGATCCCTGGAATGGGATGGGATCCCTGGGATGGGATGGGATCCCTGGGATTGGAAGGGATCGCTGGGATGGGATATCTGGGACGGGATGGGATTCCTGGGATGGGATCCCGGGGATGGGATCCCTGGGATGGGGTGGGATGGGATCCCTGGAATGTGATCCCTGGAAAGGGATGGGATCCCTGGGATGGGATCTGATCCCTGGGATTGGAAGGGATCCCTGGGATGGCATCCCTGGGATGGGATGGGATACCTGGGATGGGATGGGATCCCTGGGATGGGATCCCTGGGATGGGATGGGATCCCTGGGATGGAATGGGATGGGATGGGATCGCTGAGATGCGATGGGATGGGATCCCTGGGATGAGATGGGATGGGATGGGATCCATGGGATGGTATGGTATGGGATCCCTGGGTTGGATTGGGATCCCTAGGATGGGATCCCTGGGATGGGATCCCTGGGATGGGATGGGATGGGATGGGGTGGGATCCCTGGAATGGGATTGGATCTCAGGGAAGGGATGGGATCCCTGGGATGGGATGGGATCTCTGGGAGGAGATCCCTGGGATGGGATCCCTGGGAAGGGATGGGATGGGATCCCTGGGAAGGGATGGGATGGGATTGCTGGGATGCGATGTGATGGGATGGGAACCCTGGGATGAGATGGGATGGTATCCCTGGGATGGGATGGGATCCCTGGGATGGGATCTGATGAATGGGATGGGATGGGATCTGATGGGATGGGATGGGATCCCTGGGATGGGATGGGATGGGATCCCTGGGATGGGATCCCTGGGATGGGATGGGATCTCTGGGATGGGATGGGATGGGATGGGATCGCTGAGATGCGATGGGATGGGATCCCTGGGATGAGATGGGATTGGACGGGAACCATGGGATGGGATGGTATGAGGTCCCTGGGTTGGATTGGGATCCCTGGGATGGGATCCCTGGTATGGGATCACTGGGATGGGATCCCTGGGATGGGATGGGATGGGATGGGATGGGATGGGGTGGAATCCCAGGCATGGGATGGGATCCCTGGGAAGGGATGGGATCCCTGGGATGGGATTGGATCCCTGGGATGGGATGGGATGGGATCGCTGAGATGCGATGGGATGGGATCCCTGGGATGAGATGGGATGGGACGGGATCCATGGGATGGGATGGTATGGGATCCCTGGGTTGGATTGGGATCCCTGGGATGGGATCCCTGGTATGGGATCACTGGGATGGGATCCCTGGGATGGGATGGGATGGGATGGGATGGGATGGGATGGGGTGGAATCCCAGGCATGGGATGGGATCCCTGGGAAGGGATGGGATCCCTGGGATGGGATTGGATCCCTGGGATGGGATACCTGGGATGGGATCCCTGGAATGGGATTGGATGGGATCCCTGGGATGGGATGCGGTGGGATCCCAGGGATGGCATCTCTGGGATGGGATGGGATCCCTGGGATGGGATGGGATGGGATACCTGGGATGGATCCCAGGGATGGGATGGGATCCCTGGGATGGAATTGTTGGAATGGGATCCCTGGGATGGGATGGGATCCCTGGGATGGGATCCTTGGGATGGGATGGGATGGGATCCCTGGGATATAAACCCTGGGATTGAATGGGATCCGTGGGATGGGATGGGATGGGATGGGATGGGATGGGATGGGATGGGATGGGATGGGATGGGATGGGGTGGGATCACTGGAATGGGATGGGATCCCTGGGATGGGATCCCTGGGATGAGATCCCCGGGACGGGATGGGATCCCTGGGATGGGACCCCTGGGATGGGATGGGGTGGGATGGGGTGGGATCCCTGCAATGGGATGGGATCCCTGGGTTGGGATGGGACCCCTGGGATGGGATGGGATCCGTCGGATGGGATCCCTGGGATGGGATGGGATCCCTAGGATGAGATACCTGGGATGGGATGGGATGGAATCGATGGGATGTGATGGGATCCCTGGGATGGGATCCCTGGGATGGGATGGGATCCCTGGGATGGGATGGGATCCCTGGGATTGGAAGGGATCGCTGGGATGGGATATCTGGGACGGGATGGGATTCCTGGGATGGGATCCTGGGGATGGGATCCCTGGGATGGGATGGGATGGGATCCCTGGGATGTGATCCCTGGAATGGGATGGGATCCCTGGGATGGGATCTGATCCCTGGGATTGGAAGGGATCCCTGGGATGGCATCCCTGGGATGGGATGGGATCCCAGGGATGGGATGGGATGGGATCCCTGGGATGGGATCCCTGGGATGGGATGGGATGTCTGGGATGGGATCCCTGGGATGGGATCCCTGGGAAGGGATTGGATGGGATCCCTGGGATGGGATGCGGTTGTATCCCTGGGATGGCATCTCTGGGATGGGATGGGATCCCTGGGATGGGATGGGATGGGATGGGATGGGATGGGATGGGATGGGATGGGATGGGATACCTGGGATGGATCCCAGGGATGGGATGGGATCCCTGTGATGGAATCGTAGGAATGGGATCCCTGGGATGGGATCCCTGGGATGGGATGGGATGGGATCTCTGGGATATGATCTCTGGGATGGAATGGGTTCCATGGGATGGGATGGGATGTGATGGGATGGGATGGGATGGGATGGGATGGGATGGGATGGGATGGGGTGGGATCCCAGGAACGGGATGGGATCCCTGGGTTGGGATCCCTGGGATGAGATCCCTGGATTGGGATGGGATACCTGGGATGGGACCCCTGGGATGGGATGGGGTGGGGTCCCTGCAATGGGATGGGATCCCTAGGTTGTTATGGGACCCCTGGGATGGGATGGGATCCGTGGGATGGGATCCGTGGGATGGGATAGGATCCCTGGGATGGGATACTGGGGATGGGATGGGATCCCTGGGATGAGATCCCTGGGATGGGATGGGATACCTGGGATGGGATGGGATGGGATCCCTGGGATGGGATCCCTGGGATGGGATGGGATGTCTGGGATGGGATCCCTGGGATGGGATCCCTGGGAAGGGATTGGATGGGATCCCTGGGATGGGATGCGGTTGTATCCCTGGGATGGCATCTCTGGGATGGGATGGGATCCCTGGGATGGGATGGGATGGGACGGGATGGGATGGGATGGGATGGGATGGGATGGGATACCTGGGATGGATCCCAGGGATGGGATGGGATCCCTGTGATGGAATCGTAGGAATGGGATCCCTGGGATGGGATCCCTGGGGTGGGATGGGATCCCTGGGATATGATCTCTGGGATGGAATGGGTTCCCTGGGATGGGATGGGATGGGATGGGATGGGATGTGGTGGGATGGGATGGGATGGGATGGGATGGGATGGGATGGGATGGGATGGGGTGGGATCCCAGGAACGGGATGGGATCCCTGGGTTGGGATCCCTGGGATGAGATCCCTGGATTGGGATGGGATACCTGGGATGGGACCCCTGGGATGGGATGGGGTGGGATCCCTGCAATGGGATGGGATCCCTAGGTTGCTATGGGACCCCTGGGATGGGATGGGATCCGTGGGATGGGATCCGTGGGATGGGATAGGATCCCTGGGATGGGATACCGGGGATGGGATGGGATCCCTGGGATGAGATCCCTGGGATGGGATGTGATGGGATCCATAGGATGGAATGTGATCCCTGGGATTGAATGCGATGGGTTGGGATGGGATCGATGGGATGGGATGGGATGGGACGGGATCCGATCAGATGGGATGGGATCCGTGGCATGCGATGGGATCCCTGGGATGGGATCCCTGGGATGGGATGGGATCCCTTGGATGGGATTGGATCGCTGGGATGTGATTCCTGGGATGGGACGGGATCCCTAGGATGGGATGGGATCCCTGGGATGGGAAGGGATCCCTGGGATGGGACCCCTGGGATGGGATGTGATGGGATCCCTGGGATGGCACGGGATGGGATAGGGTCCCTCGGATGACATGGGATCAATGGGATGAGATGGGATGGAATCCCTGGGATGGGATGGGATGGGATGGGATCGGATGCAATCCCTGGGATGGGATCGCATGGGATTGGATGGAATCCGTGGGATTGGATGGGATGGCATCCCAAGGGTGGATTGGGATCCCTGGGATGGGATGGGATGGGATCGATGGGATGGGATGGGATGGGATGGGATGGGATGGGATGGGATGGGATGGGATGGGATCCCTGGGATGGGATCCCTGGGATGGGATCCCTGGGATGGGATGGGATCCCTGGGATGGGATTGGATCCCTGGGATGTGATCCCTGGGATGGGATGGGATCCCTAGGATGGGATCCCTGGGATGGGATGGGATGGGGTGGGATGGGATGGAATGGGATCTCTGGGATGGGAAGGGATCCCTGGGATGGGACCCCTGGGATGGGATGTGATGGGATCCGTGGGATGGCACGGGATGGGATGGGATCCCTCGGATGACATGGGATCGATGGGATGGGATGGGATGGAATCCCTGGGATGGGTTGGGATGGGATCGGATGCAATCCCTGGGATGGAATCGGATGGGATCGGATGGAATCCGTGGGATTGGATGGGATGGGATCCCTAGGACGAGACGGGATCCCTGGGATGGGATGGTAACCCTGGGATGGGATGGGATGGGATGGGATGGGATGGGATGGGATGGGATGGGATGGGATGGGATGGGATGGGATGGGATCCCTGGGATGGGATGGGATGGGATACCTGGGATGGGATCTCTGGGATGGGATGGTGTCGCTGTGATGGGATCCCTGGGATGGGATGGGATCCCTTGGATGGTATGGGATCCCAGGGATGGGATGGGATAGCTAGGATGGGATCCCAGGGATGGGATGGGATCCCTGGGATGGGATCCCTGGGATGGGATCCCTGGGATGGGATGGGATCCCTGGGATGAGATCCATAGGATGGGATGTGGTCACTGGGATAAGATCCTGGGATGGAATGGGATCCCTCAGATGGGATTCCAGGGATGGAATGGGATGGGATGGGATGGGATGGGATGGGGTGGGATCCCTGGGATGGGATGGGATGGGATCCCTGGGATGGGATCCCTGGGATGGGATGGGATCTCTGGGATGGGATGGGATGGGATGGGATGGGATGGGATCGCTGAGATGCGATGGGATGGGATCCCTGGGATGAGATGGGATGGGATGGGATCCATGGGATGGGATGGAATGGGATCCCTGGGTTGGATTGGGATCCCTGGGATGGGATCCCTGGGATGGGATCCCTAGGATCTGATGGGATGGGATGGGATGGGATGGGATGGGATGGGATGCGATGGGGTGTGATCCCTGGCATGGGATGGGATCCCTGGGAAGGGATGAGATCCCTGGGATGGGAAGGGATCCCTGGGATGGGACCCCTGGGATGGGATGTGATGGGATCCCTGGGATGGCACGGGATGGGATGGGATCCCTCGGATGACATGGGATCAATGGGATGAGATGGGATGGAATCCCTGGGATGGGATGGGATGGGATCGGATGCAATCCCTGGGATGGTGTCGCATGGGATTGGATAGAATCCGTGGGATTGGATGGGATGGGATCCCAAGGGTGGATTGGGATCCCTGGGATGGGATGGGATGGGATCGATGGGATGGGATGGGATGGGATGGGATGGGATGGGATGGGATGGGATCCCTGGGATGGGATCCCTGGGATGGGATCCCTGGGATGGGATCCCTGGGATGGGATGTGATCCCTGGGATGGGATTGGATCCCTGGGATGTGATCCCTGGGATGGGATGGGATCCCTAGGATGGGATCCCTGGGATGGGATGGGATGGGGTGGGATGGGATGGAATGGGATCTCTGGGATGGGAAGGGATCCCTGGGATGGGACCCCTGGGATGGGATGTGATGGGATCCGTGGGATGGCACGGGATGGGATGGGATCCCTCGGATGACATGGGATCGATGGGATGGGATGGGATGGAATCCCTGGGATGGGTTGGGATGGGATCGGATGCAATCCCTGGGATGGGATCGGATGGGATCGGATGGAATCCGTGGGATTGGATGGGATGGGATCCCTAGGGTGGATTGGGATCCCTGGAATGGGATGGGATGGGATGCCTGGGATGGGATAGGATGGGATCCCTGGGATAGGATGGGATCCCTGAGATGGGATGGGATACCTAGGATGAATCCCAGGGATGGGATGGGATGGGATGGGGTGGGATCCCTGTGATGGGATTGGGTCCCTGAGATGGGATCCCTGGGATGGGATGGGATCCCTTGGATGGGATGGGATCCCAGGGATGGGATGGGATACCTGGGATGGGATCCCAGGAATGGGATGGGATCCCTGGGATGGGATCCCTGGGATGGGATCCCTGGGATGAGATGGGATCCCTGGGATGGGATCCCTGGGAAGGGATGGGATCCCTGGGATGGGATCCCTGGGATGGGATGGGATGGGATGGGACCCCTAGGACGAGACGGGATCCCTGGGATGGGATGGTAAACCTGGGATGGGATGGGATGGGATGGGATGGGATGGGATGGGATCCCTGGGATGGGATGGGATACCTGGGATGGGATCTCTGGGATGGGATGGTGTCGCTGTGATGGGATCCCTGGGATGGGATGGGATCCCTTGGATGGTATGGGATCCCAGGGATGGGATGGGATAGCTAGGATGGGATCCCAGGGATGGGATGGGATCCCTGGGATGGGATCCCTGGGATGGGATCCCTGGGATGGGATGGGATCCCTGGGATGAGATCCATAGGATGGGATGTGGTCACTGGGATAAGATCCTGGGATGGAATGGGATCCCTCAGATGGGATTCCAGGGATGGAATGGGATGGGATGGGATGGGATGGGATGGGATGGGATGGGATGGGATGGGATGGGGTGGGATCCCTGGGATGGGATGGGATGGGATCCCTGGGATGGGATCCCTGGGATGGGATGGGATCTCTGGGATGGGATGGGATGGGATGGGATCGCTGAGATGCGATGGGATGGGATCCCTGGGATGAGATGGGATGGGATGGGATCCATGGGATGGGATGGAATGGGAACCCTGGGTTGGATTGGGATCCCTGGAATGGGATCCCTGGGATGGGATCCCTGGGATGGGATGGGAAGGGATGGGATGGGATGGGATGCGATGGGGTGTGATCCCTGGCATGGGATGGGATCCCTGGGAAGGGATGAGATCCCTGGGATGGCATGGGATCCCTGGGATGGGATACCTGGGATGGGATCCCTGGGATGGGATTGTATGGGATCCCTGAGATGGGATGCGGTGGTATCCCTGGGATGGCATCTCTGGGATGGGATGGGATCCCTGGGATGGGATGGAATACCTGGGATGGATCCCAGGGATGGCATGGGATCCCTGGGATGGAATCGTTGGAATGGGATCCCTGGGATGGGATGGGATCCCTGGGATGGGATGGGATGGGATCCCTGGGATATAATCCCTGGGATGGAATGGGATCCGTGGGATGGGATGGGATGGGATGGGATGGGGTGGGATCCCTGGAATGGGATGGGATCCCTGGGATGGGATCGCTGGGATGAGATCCCCGGAATGGGATAGGATCCCTGGGATGGGACCCCTGGGATGGGATGGGGTGGGATTGGGTGGGATCCCTGCAATGGGATGGGATCCCTGGGTTGGGATGGGACCCCTGGGATGGGATGGGATCCCTGGGATGAGATCCCTGGGATGGGATGGGATGTGATGGGATCCATAGGATGGAAAGTTATCCCTGGGATGGAATGGGATGGGATGGGATGGGATCGATGGGACGGGATGGGATGGGATGGGATGGGATGGGATGGGATGGGATGGGATGGGATGGGATGGGACAGGATGGGACGGGATCGGATCGGATCTGATGGGATGGTGTCCATGGCATGCGATGGGATCCCGGGGATGGGATCCCTGGGATGGGATTGGATGGGATCCCTGGGATGTGATCCCTGGGATGGGATGGGATCCCTGTGATGGGATGGGATCCCTGTGATGGGATGGGATCCCTGTGATGGGATGGGATGGGATGGGATGGGATGGGATGGGATGGGATGGGATGGGATGGGATGATATCCCTGGGATGGGAAGTGATCCCTGGGATTAGAGCCCTGGGATGGAATGTGATGGGATGGGATCCCTGGGATGGCACGGGATGGGATCCCTGGGATGGCATGGGATGGATGGGATGGGATGAGATGGAATCCCTAGGATGGGATGGGATGGGATCCCTAGGATGGAATGGGATCCCTGGGATGGGATGGGATGGGATCGATGGGATGGGATGGGAGGGGATCCCTGGGATGGGATCCCTGGGATGGGATCCCTGGGATGGGATGGGATGGGATGGGATGGCATGGGATGGGATCGATGGGATGTGATGGGATCCCTGGGATGGGATCCCTGGGATGGGATGGGATCCCTGGGATAGGATGGGATGGGATCCCTGGGACTGGAAGGGATCGCTGGGATGGGATATCTGGGACGGGAGGGGATTCCTGGGATGGGATGGGATGGGATCCCTGGGATGTGATCCCTGGAATGGGATGGGATCCCTGGAATGGGATCTGATCCCTGGGATTGGAAGGGATCCCTGGGATGGCATCCCTGGGATGGGATGGGTTAGCTGGGATGGGATGGGATGGGATGGGATCGCTGTGATGCGATGGGATGGGATGGGAACCCTGGGATGGGATGGGATGGCATCCCTGGGATGGGATGCGATCCCTGGGATGGGACCTGATGAATGGGATGGGATGGGATCTGATGGGATGGGATCCCTGGGATGGGATTGGAGGGGATGGGATCCCTGGGATGTGATCCCTGGAATGGGATGGGATCCCTGGGATGGGATCTGATCCCTGGGATTGGAAGGGATCCCTGGGATGGCATCCCTGGTATGGGATGGGATACTTGGAATGGGATGGGATGGGATCGCTGGGATGCGATGGGATCGGATGGGAAGCCTGGGATGAGATGGGATGGTATCCCTGGGATGTGATGCGATCCCTGGGATGGGATCTGATGAATGGGATGGGATGGGATCTGATGGGATGGGATGGGATGGGATGGGATGGGATGGGATGGGATGGGATCCCTGGGATGGGATGGGATCCCTAGGATGCATCCGTGGGATGGGATGGGATGGGATGGGATGGGATGGGATGGGGTGGGATCCCTGGGATGGGATGGGATGGGATCCCTGGGATGGGATGGGATGGGATGGGATGGGATGGGATGGGATGGCATTCCTGGGATGGGATCCCTGGGATGGGATCCCTGGGATGGGATGGGATCCCTGGGATGGGATGGGATCCCTAGTATTGGATGGGATGGGATGCGATGAGTTGGGATCCCTCTGATGGGATGGGATGGGATGGGATGGGATGGGATGGGATGGGATGGGATGGGATCCCTGGGATGGGAAGTGATCCCTGGGATGAGAGCCCTGGGATGGAATGTGATGGGATGGGATCCCTGGGATGGCACGGGATGGGATCCCTGGGATGGCATGGGATGGATGGGATGGGATGAGATGGAATCCCTAGGATGGGATGGGATGGGATGGGATCCCTAGGATGGAATGGGATGCCTGGGATGGGATGGGATCGATGGGATGGGATGGGAGGGGATCCCTGGGATGGGATCCCTGGGATGGGATCCCTGGGATGGGATGGGATGGGATGGGATGGGATCAATGGGATGGGATGGGATCCCTGGGATGGGATCCCTGGGATGGGATGGGATCCCTGGGATAGGATGGGATGGGATCCCTGGGACTGGAAGGGATCGCTGGGATGGGATATCTGGGACGGGAGGGGATTCCTGGGATGGGATCCCGGGGATGGGATGGGATCCCTGGGATGGGATGGGATGGGATCCCTGGGATGTGATCCCTGGAATGGGATGGGATCCCTGGAATGGGATCTGATCCCTGGGATTGGAAGGGATCCCTGGGATGGCATCCCTGGGATGGGATGGGTTAGCTGGGATGGGATGGGATGGGATGGGATCGCTGTGATGCGATGGGATGGGATGGGAACCCTGGGATGGGATGGGATGGCATCCCTGGGATGGGATGCGATCCCTGGGATGGGACCTGATGAATGGGATGGGATGGGATCTGATGGGATGGGATCCCTGGGATGGGATGGGAGGGGATGGGATCCCTGGGATGTGATCCCTGGAATGGGATGGGATCCCTGGGATGGGATCTGATCCCTGGGATTGGAAGGGATCCCTGGGATGGCATCCCTGGTATGGGATGGGATACTTGGAATGGGATGGGATGGGATCGCTGGGATGCGATGGGATCGGATGGGAAGCCTGGGATGAGATGGGATGGTATCCCTGGGATGTGATGCGATCCCTGGGATGGGATCTGATGAATGGGATGGGATGGGATCTGATGGGATGGGATGGGATGGGATGGGATGGGATGGGATGGGATCCCTGGGATGGGATGGGATCCCTAGGATGCATCCCTGGGATGGGATGGGATGGGATGGGATGGGATGGGATGGGATGGGATGGGATGGGGTGGGATCCCTGGGATGGGATGGGATGGGATCCCTGGGATGGGATGGGATGGGATGGGATGGGATGGCATTCCTGGGATGGGATCCCTGGGATGGGATCCCTGGGATGGGATGGGATCCCTGGGATGGGATGGGATCCCTAGTGTTGGATGGGATGGGATGCGATGAGTTGGGATCCCTGTGATGGGATGGGATGGGATGGGATGGGATGGGATCCCTGGGATGGGAAGTGATCCCTGGGATGAGAGCCCTGGGATGGAATGTGATGGGATGGGATCCCTGGGATGGCACGGGATGGGATCCCTGGGATGGCATGGGATGGATGGGATGGGATGAGATGGAATCCCTAGGATGGGATGGGATGGGATCCCTAGGATGGAATGGGATCTCTGGGATGGGATGGGATGGGATCGATGGGATGGGATGGGAGGGGATCACTGGGATGGGATCCCTGGGATGGGATCCCTGGGATGGGATGGGATGGGATGGGATGGGATGGGATGGGATGGGATGGGATGGGATGGGATGGGATGGGATGGGATGGGATCAATGGGATGGGACGGGATCCCTGGGATGGGATCCCTGGGATGGGATGGGATCCCTGGGATAGGATGGGATGGGATCCCTGGGACTGGAAGGGATCGCTGGGATGGGATATCTGGGACGGGAGGGGATTCCTGGGATGGGATCCCGGGGATGGGATGGGATCCCTGGGATGGGATGGGATGGGATCCCTGGGATGTGATCCCTGGAATGGGATGGGATCCCTGGGATGGGATCTGATCCCTGGGATTGGAAGGGATCCCTGGGATGGCATCCCTGGGATGGGATGGGTTAGCTGGGATGGGATGGGATGTGATGGGATCGCTGTGATGCGATGGGATGGGATGGGAACCCTGGAATGGGATGGGATGGCATCCCTGGGATGGGATGCGATCCCTGGGATGGGACCTGATGAATGGGATGGGATGGGATCTGATGGGATGGGATGGGATCCCTGGGATGGGATGGGAGTGGATGGGATCCCTGGGATGTGATCCCTGGAATGGGATGGGATCCCTGGGATGGGATCTGATCCCTGGGATTGGAAGGGATCCCTGGGATGGCATCCCTGGTATGGGATGGGATACTTGGAATGGGATGGGATGGGATCGCTGAGATGCGATGGGATCGGTTGGGAAGCCTGGGATGAGATGGGATGGTATCCCTGGGATGTGATGCGATCCCTGGGATGGGATCTGATGAATGGGATGGGATGGGATCTGATGGGATGGGATGGGATGGGATGGGATGGGATGGGATCCCTGGGATGGGATGGGATCCCTAGGATGCATCCCTGGGATGGGAAGGGATGGGATGGGATGGGATGGGATGGGATGCGATGGGATGGGATGGGATGGGATGGGATGGGATGGGATGGGATGGGGTGGGATCCCTGGGATGGGATGGGATGGGATCCCTGGGAAGGGATGGGATGGGATGGGATGGGATGGGATGGGATTCCTGGGATGGGATCCCTGGGATGGGATGCCTGGGATGGGATGGGATCCCTGGGATGGGATGGGATCCCTAGTATTGGATGGGATATGATGGGATGAGTTGGGATCCCTGTGATGGGATGGGATGGGATGGGATGGGATGGGATGGGATGGGATGGGATGGGATGGGATCACTGGGATGGTAAGGGATCCCTGGGATGGGAACCCTGGGATGGGATGTGATGGGATGGGATCCCTTGGATGGCATCGGGATGGGATGGGATCCCTGGGATAGTATGGGATGGATGGGATGCAATGAGATGGAATCCCTGGGATGGGATGGGATGGGATGGGATGGGATGGGATGGGATGGGATGGGATGGGATCGGATGCAATCCCTGGGATGGGATGGGATGGGATGGGATCCCTAGGATGGAATGGGATCCCTGGGATGGGATGGGATGGGATCGATGGGATGGGATGGGAGGGGATCCCTGGGATGGGATCCCTGGGATGGGATCCCTGGGATGGAATGGGATGGGATGGGATGGGATGGGATGGGATAGGATGGGATGGGATCGATGGGATGTGATGGGATCCCTGGGATGGGATCCTTGGGATGGGATGGGATCCCTGGGATGGTATGGGATGGGATCCCTGGGATGGGAAGGGGTCGCGGGCATGGGATATCTGGGACGGGATGGGATTCCTGGGATGGGATCCCGGGGATGGGATGGGATCCCTGCGATGGGATGGGATGGGATGGGATGGGATCCCTGGGATGTGATCCCTGGAATGGGATGGGATTCCTGGGATGGGATCTGCTCCCTGGGATTGGAAGGCATCCCTGGGATGGCATCCCTGGGATGGGATGGGATACCTGGGATGGGATGGGATAGCTGGGATGCGATGGGATGGGAGGGGAACCCTGGGATGAGATGAGATGGTATCCCCGGGATGGGATGGGATATCTGGGATGGGATCTGATGAATGGGATGGCATGGAATCTGATGGGATGGGATGGGATACCAGGGATGGGATGGGATGGGATCCCTGGGATGGGATGGGATCCCTAGGATGGATCCCTGGGATGGGATGGGATGGGATGGGATGGGATGGGATGGGATGGGGTGGGATCCCTGGGATGGGATGGGATCCCTGGGATGAGATGGGATGGGATGGGATGGGATGGGATGGGATGGGATGGGATGGGATGGGATGGGATACCCGGGATGGGATACCTGGGATGAGATCCCTGGGATGGGATAGGATCCCTGGGATTGTATCCCTGAGATGGGATGGGATCCCTGGGACGGGATCCCTGGGACTGGATGGGATCTCTGAGATGGGATGGGATTCCTGGGATGGGATTGGATCCCTGGGATAGGATCCTTGGGATAGGATGGGATCCCTCGGATAGGATGGGGTCCCTGGGATGGGTTCCCTAGGATGGGACGCGATGGGATGGGATGGGACGGGATGGAATCCGTTGTACGAGATGGGATCCCTGGAATGGGATGGGATGGGATGGTATTCCTGGGATCGGATGGGATCCCTGGGATGATATCGGATTGGATGGGATGGGATGGGGTGGGATGGGATGGGATGGGATGGGATGGGATCCATGGCATGGGATCCCTGTGATGGATTGGGATCCCTGTGATGGGATCCCGGGGATGGGTTGGGATCCCTGGGATGGGATCCCTGGGATGGGATCCGTGGGATGGGATGGTATGGGATGGCATCCCTGGGATGAGTTCTGATGGGATGGTATTCCTGGGATGAGATGGGATCCCTGGGATGGGACCCCAGGGATGGGATGGAATGCGATGGGATGTGATCCCTGGGTTGGGATCAATAGGATGGGATCCTTGGGATGGGAGCCCTGGGATGGGATGGGATCCCTGGGATTAGATGGGATGGGATGGGATGGGATGGGATGGGATGGTATGGGATGGGATACCTGGGATGGGATCCCTGGGATGAGATCCCTGGGATGGGATGGGATCCCTGGGATGGTATCCCTGAGATGGGATGGGATCCCTGGGACGGGATCCCTGGGACTGGATGGGATCTCTGAGATGGGATGGGATTCCTGGGATGGGATTGGATCCCTGGGATAGGATCCTTGGGATCGGATGGGATCCCTCGGATAGGATGGGGTCCCTGGGATGGGATCCTTGGGATGGGATGGAATGGGATGGGACGGGACGGGATGGGATGAGATGGGATGCGATGCGATGGGATGGGATCCCCGGGATGGGATGGGATCCCTGGGATGGGATCCCTGGGATGGGCTGGGCTGGGATGGGATGGGATCGGATGGGATGGGATGCGATGGGATTGGATCCCTGGGATGGGATGGGATCGCCTGGATGGGATGGGATCCCAGGAATGGGATGGGATGGGAAGGGATGGGATGGGATGGGATGGGATGGGATGGGATGGGATGGGATGGGATGGGATGGGATGGGATGGGATGGGATCCCTGGGATGGGATGGGATCTCTGAGACGGGATGGGATTCCTGGTATGATATGGTATGGGATCCCTTAGATGGGATCCCTGGGATGGGATGGCATGGGATGGGACGGGTGGGATGGGATGGGATCCCTGGGATAGGATCCCTGTGACAGGATGGGATGGGATCCCTGTGATGGCATGGGATGGCATGGGATGGGATGGGATGCCCTGGGATGTTATCCCTGGGATGGGATGGGATGGGATGGGATGGGATGGGATCCCTGGCATGGGATGCCTGGCATGGGATCCTTGGGATGGGATCCCTAAAATGGGATGGGATGGGATGGGATGGGATGGGATGGCATCCCAGGGATGGGATGGGATGCGATGGGATGTGATACCTGGGATGGGATCACTAGGATGGGATCCTTGGGATGGGATCCCTGGGATGGGATGGGATCCCTAGGATGGGATGGGATCCCTGGGATGGGATGCGACGCGATGGGATTGGATCCCCGGGATGGGATGGGATCCCTGGGATGGGATCCCTGGGATGGGATAGGATGGGATGGAATGGGATGGGATGGGATGGGATGGGATGGGATGGGATGGGATCCCTGGCATGGGATGCCTGGCATGGGATCCTTGGGATGGGATCCCTAAAATGGGATGGGATGGGATGGGATGGGATGGGATGGGATGGGATGATATGGGATGCGATTCCCAGGATGCAATCTGTGCGATGGGATGGGATCCCTGGGATAGGATCCCTGGGATGGAATTGGATTACATGGGATGGGATGGGATACCTGGGATGGGATAGGATCCCTGGGATGGGATCCCTGAGATGGAATCCCTGGGATGGGATCCCTGGGATAGCATGGGATCCCTGGGATGGGTTCCCTAGGATGGGACGCGATGGGATGGGATGGGACGGGATGGAATCCGTTGTAGGAGATGGGATCCCTGGAATGGGATCCCTGGGATGGGATGGGATGGGATCCCAGGGACGGAAAGGGATTGGATCCTTGGGATGGGATCCCTGGGATGGGATGGGATCTCTGGGATGGGATGGGATGGGATGGGATGGGATGGGATGGGATGGGATGGGATGGGATGGGATGGGATCCCGGGGATGGGATGGGATCCCTGGGATGGTATCTGTGGGATGGGATGGGATCCCTGGGATGGGATCCCTGGGACTGGATGGGATCTCTGAGATGGGATGGGATTCCTGGGGTGGGATGGGATCCCTGGGATGGGATCCCTGGGATGGGATGGAATCCCTCGGATAGGATGGGGTCCCTGGGATGGGATGCCTGGCATGGGATCCTTGGGATGGGATCCCCAGCATGGGATGGGATGGGATGGGATGGGATGGGATGGGATGGGATGGGATGGGATGGGATGGGATGGGATGGGATGGGATGGGATGGGATGGGATGGGATGGGATGGGAAGGGGTGGAATGCGATGGGATGTGATCCCTGGGATGGGATCACTAGAATGGGATCCTTGGGATGGGAGCCCTGGGATGGGATCCCTGGGATGGGATGGGATGGGATGGCTTGGGATGCCATGGGATGTCATGTGATCGATGGGATGGGACGGGATGGGATGGGATGGGATGGAATGGGATGGGATGGGATGGGATGGGATGGGATGGGATGGGATGGGATGGTGTCTCGGTTTGAAAGACAGGTATGGTCTAAGGAAAGGCAGGAGCCCCTTTTCTGCGATGCAGAGTGCAATCCCCCTCCCTTTTAATTATTTTAGGTCCAATTCAGACACCTTCAGGCAGGAGATATGGGGATGAGAATAACAGTTCTTTACTGGTATTTAACAAAGCAGAAAAAAAACAACAACAGCTATAAAAATTGGCAACAGAAACAGTCTAGCTCCGCTCCAGTCCCTTCTGGCCGCAGGCCGTCTCCCTGTGCTGTTACCGGTGCTGGGGGCAGGGCAGGTCCCGCGCAGTTGAAGAGGGCTGGGTGATGGCGGCCGTGGCCCAGGGGTGAGAGGGGATGGGGAAAGTTACTCCCCCCTCACGGTGTGGGTCGTGGTGCTCAGCAGAGTGTCCGGAGGTAGTAGGGTGAGCTGGGAGAGCAGCGGAGCGATGTCCAAAGGCAGGGAGCGTGGATCTCAGCGCTGGGATGACAGGGGAAGATGCCAGAGCAGAGCCCAGGTTCTCTTCCCACTCCAGGAGCCAAGCCAGAGCCAGTCCCCCGCTCCAGACCCCCCTATCCCACCTTTCCTTTTCCGGTCCCCCCCCCTCCCCCTCCAGCCACCCCCCTACGAGAGAACATTATCTGTCGTTTTAAGGTGTAGCCACAATTACTTAGCATAACAATGGGAGAAATTCCACAGAAAGAAAAGCGAAGCAGTCAACCCCCAACAGATGGGAAGGGATGGAATCCCTGGGTTGGGATCCCTAGGATGGGATGGGATGGGATGGGATGGCTTGGGATGGCATGGGATGTCATGGGATCGATGGGATGGGATGGGATGGGATGGGATGGGATGGGATGGGATGGGATGGGATGGGATGGGATGGGATGGGATGGGATGGGATGGGATGGGATGGGTTGGGATGGGATGGGATGGGATGGGATCCCTCGTTTGGGATGGGATCACTGAGATGGGATCCCTGGGATGGGATGGCATGGGATGATATGGCTGGGATGGGATGGGATCCCTGGGACATGATGGGATGGGATCCCTGTGATGGGATGGGATCCCCTGGATGGTATGGGATCCCCTGGATGGGATGGGTTCCCTGGTATGGGATCCCTGAGATGGGATGGGATCCCTGGGATGGTATCCCTGGGATGGTATCCCTGGGATGGGATGGGATGGGATGGGATGGGATGGGATGGGATCCCTGGCATGGGATCCCTGGCGTGGGATCCTTGGGATGGGATCCCTGGCATGGGATGGGATGGGATGGGATGGGATGGGATGGGATGGGATGGGATGGGATGGGATGGGATCCCAGGTATGGGATGGAATGCGATGGGATGTGATCCCTGGCATGGGATCACAAGGATGGTATCCTTGGGATGGGATCCCTGGGTTGGGATCGGATCCCTGGGATGGCATCCCTGGGATGGGATCCCTGGGATGGCATGGGATCACTGGGATGGGATACATGAGATGGGACGCGATGGGATGGGACGGGATGGGATCACTTGGATGAGATGGGATCCCTGGAATGGGATCCCTGGGATGGGATGGGATCCCAGGAATGGGATCCCTCGGATGGGATGGGATCCCTGGGATGAGATGGGATGGGATGGGATGGGATGGGATGGGATGGGATGGGATACCTGGGATGGGATCCCTGGGATGAGATCCCTGGGATGGGATAGGATCCCTAGGATGGTATCCCTGAGATGGGATGGGATCCCTGGGACGGGATCCCTGGGTCTGGATGGGATCTCTGAGATGGGATCCTTGGGATGGGATGGAATGGAATGGAATGGGATGGGACGGGTTGGGATGGGATGGGATGCGATGGGATGGGATCCCAGGGAGGGGATGGGATCCCTGGGATGGGATCCCTGGGATGGGATGGGATGGGATGGGATGGGATGGGATGGGATGGGATGGGATGGGATTGGATCCCTGGGATGGGAAGGGATCGCCTGGATGGGATGGGATCCCTGCAATGGGAGGGGATGGGATGGGATGGGATGGGATGGGATGGGATGGGATGGGATGGGATGGGATCCCTTAGATGAGATCCCTGGGATGGGATCCCTGGGATGGGATGGGATGGGATCCCTGGGATGGGATCCCTGGGCTGGGATCCCTGGGATGGGATGGGATCTCTGTGATGGGATGGGATGGGATGGGATGGGATGGGATGGGATGGGATGGGATGGGATTGGATCCCTGGGATGGGAAGGGATCGCCTGGATGGGATGGGATCCCTGCAATGGGAGGGGATGGGATGGGATGGGATGGGATGGGATGGGATGGGATGGGATGGGATGGGATACGTGGCATGGGATCCCTGGGATGGGATCCCGGGGATGGGTTGGGATCCCTGGGATGGCATCCCTGGGATGGGATCCCTGGGATGGGATAGGTTGGGATGGGATCCCTGGGATGAGTTGTGATGGGATGGTATTCCTGGGATGGGATGGGATCCCTGGGGCGAGAAGGGATGGGATGGGATGGGATGGGATGGGATGGGATGGGATGGGATGGGAATGGATCCCTGGCATGGGCTCGCTGGCATGGGATCCTTGGGATGGGATCCCTGGGATGGGATGGGATGGGACGGGATGGGACCCCAGGGATGAGATGGAATGCGATGGGATGTGATCCCTGGGATGGGATCACTAGGATGAGAACCTTGGGATGGGAGCCCTGGGATCGGATGGGATGGGATGGGATGGGATGGGATGGGATGGGATGGGATGGGATGGGATGTGATCACTGGAATGGGATGGGATCCCTGGGATTGAATGGGATCCCTGGGATGGGATCCCTGGGATGGGAGGGCATGGGATGGGATGGCTGGGATGGTATGGTATCCCTGGGATAGGATCCCTGTGACAGGATGGGATCGGATCCCTGTGATGTCATGGGATGGCATGGGATGGGATGCCCTGGATGTTATCCCTGGGATGGGATGGGGTGGGATGTGATGGGATGGCAAGGGACGGGACCTCCGGGATGGGATCCCTGGGATAGGATCCCAGGGATGGGATGGGATGGGATGGGATGGGATGGGATGGGATGGGATGGGATGGGATGGGATGGGATGGGATCCCTGGCATGGGATGCCTGGCATGGGATCCTTGGGATGGGATCCCTAGAATGGGATGGGATGGGATGGGATGGGATGGGATGGGATGGGATGGGATGGGATGGGATGGGATGGGATGGGATCCCTGGGATGATATCGGATGGGATGGGATGGGATGGGATGGGATGGGATGGGATGGGATCAATAGGATGGGATCCCTGGGATGGGATCCCCTGGATGGGTTGGGATTCCTGCGATGGGATCCCTGCGATGGGATCCCTGGGATGGTATAGGATGGGATGGGATCCCTGAGGTGAGAAGGGATGGGATGGGATGGGATGGGATGGGATGGGATGGGATGGGATGGGATGGGATGGGATGGGATGGGATGGGATGGGATGGCTTGGGATGGCTTGGGATGGCTTGGGATGGCATGGGATGTCATGGGACCGATGGGATGGGATGGGAGGGGATGGGATGGGATGGGATGTCATGGGATCGATGGGATGGGATGGGAGGGGATGGGATGGGATCCCTCTGATGGGATCCCTGGGATTGGATGGGATCCCTGGGATGAGATGGGATGGGATCCCTGGGATGGGATCCCTGGGGTGGGATGGGATGGGATGGGATGGGATGGGATGGGATGGGATGGGATGGGATGGGATGGGATGGGATGGGATGGGATGGGATGGGATGGGATGTGATCACTGGAATTGGATTGGATCCCTGGGATTGAATGGGATCCCTGGGATGGGATCCCTGGGATGGGATGGCATGGGATGGCATGGCTGGGATGGGATGGGATCCCTGGGATAGGATCCCTGTGACAGGATGGGATCGGATCCCTGTGATGGCATGGGATGGCATGGGATGGGATGCCCTGGATGTTATCCCTGGGATGGGATGGGGTGGGATGTGATGGGATGGGATGGGATGGGATGGGATGGGATCCCTGGCATGGGATGCCTGGCATGGGATCCTTGGGATGGGATCCCTAGAATGGGATGGGATGGGATGGGATGGGATGGGATGGGATGGGATGGGATGGGATGGGATGGGATGGGATGGGAAGGGATCCCTGGGATGATATCGGATGGGATGGGATGGGATGGGATGGGATGGGATGGGATGGGATGGGATGGGATGGGATCCCTGGGATGGGATCCCTGGGATGGGATGTGAAGCCTGGGATGGGATACCTGGGATGGGATGGGATGGGATGGGATGGTATGGGATGGGATGGGATGGGATGGGTTCCCCGGGATGGGATCCTTGGGATGGGATGGGATCCCTGGGATAGGGTCCCTGGAATGGGGTGGGATGGGAGGCAATGGGATGGGAACGGATGGGATGGGATGGGATGAGATGGGATGGGATGGGATGGGATGGGATGGGATGGGATGGGATGGGATGGGATGGGATGGGATGGGATGGGATGGGATCCCAGGGATGGGATGGAATGCGATGGAATGTGACCCCTGGGATGGGATCACTAGGATGAGATCCTTGGGATGGGATCCCTGGAATGGGATGGGATGGGATGGGATCGGATGGGATGGGATGGGATGGGATGGGATGGGAGGGATCCCTGGGATGGGATGGGATGGGATGGGATGGGATGGGATGGGATGGGATGGGATGGGATGGGATGGGATGGGATGGGATGGGATGGGAAGGGATGGGATCCCTGGTATGGGATCCCTGGTATGGGATCCCTGGGATGGGATCCCTGGGATGGGATGGGATGTGATGGGATGGGATGGGATCCCTGGGATGGGATAGGATCCCTGGGATGGGATCCCTGGGATCGGATGGGATGGGATGGGATGGGTTGGGATATGATCACTGGAATGGGATTGGATCCCTGTGATGGCATGGGATGGCATGGGATGGGATGCCCTGGATGTTATCCCTGGGATGGGATGGGGTGGGATGTGATAGGATGGGAAGGGACGGGACCTCCGGGATGGGATCCCTGGGATAGGATCTCAGGGATGGGATGGGATGGGATGGGATGGGATGGGATGGGATCCCTGGGATGATATCGGACGGGATGGGATGGGATCAATAGAATGGGATCCCTGGGATGGGATCCCCTGGATGGGTTGGGATCCCTGGGATGGGATCCCTGCGATGGGATCCCTGGGATGGTATAGGATGGGATGGGATCCCTGAGGTGAGAAGGGATGGGATGGGATGGGATGGGATGGGATGGGATGGGATGGGATGGGATGGGATGGGATGGGATGGGATGGGATCCCTGGGATGGGATCCCTGGGATGGGATCCCTGGGATGGGATGTGAAGCCTGGGATGGGATACCTGGGATGGGATGGGATGGGATGGTATGGGATGGGATGGGATGGGATGGGATGGGTTCCCCGGGATGGGATCCTTGGGATGGGATGGGATCCCTGGGATAGGGTCCCTGGAATGGGGTGGGATGGGAGGCAATGGGATGGGAAGGGATGGGATGGGATGGGATGAGATGGGATGGGATGGGATGGGATGGGATGGGATGGGATGGGATGGGATGGGATGGGATGGGATCCCAGGGATGGGATGGAATGCGATGGAATGTGAACCCTGGGATGGGATCACTAGGATGAGATCCTTGGGATGGGATCCCTGGAATGGGATGGGATGGGATGGGATCGGATGGGATGGGATGGGATGGGATGGGATGGGAGGGATCCCTGGGATGGGATGGGATGGGATGGGATGGGATGGGATGGGATGGGATGGGATGGGATGGGATGGGATGGGATGGGATGGGATGGGAAGGGATGGGATCCCTGGTATGGGATCCCTGGGATGGGATCCCTGGGATGGGATCCCTGGGATGGAATGGGATGTGATGGGATGGGATGGGATCCCTGGGATGGGATAGGATCCCTGGGATGGGATCCCTGGGATCGGATGGGATGGGATGGGATGGGTTGGGATATGATCACTGGAATGGGATTGGATCCCTGTGATGGCATGGGATGGCATGGGATGGGATGCCCTGGATGTTATCCCTGGGATGGGATGGGGTGGGATGTGATAGGATGGGAAGGGACGGGACCTCCGGGATGGGATCCCTGGGATAGGATCTCAGGGATGGGATGGGATGGGATGGGATGGGATGGGATGGGATCCCTGGGATGATATCGGACGGGATGGGATGGGATCAATAGAATGGGATCCCTGGGATGGGATCCCCTGGATGGGTTGGGATCCCTGGGATGGGATCCCTGCGATGGGATCCCTGGGATGGTATAGGATGGGATGGGATCCCTGAGGTGAGAAGGGATGGGATGGGATGGGATGGGATGGGATGGGATGGGATGGGATGGGATGGGATGGGATGGGATGGGATGGGATGGGATGGGATGGGATGGCTTGGGATGGCATGGGATGTCATGGGATCGATGGGATGGGATGGGAGGGGATGGAATGGGATGGGAGGGGATGGGATGGGATGGGATGTCATGGGATCGATGGGATGGGATGGGAGGGGATGGGATGGGATGGGATCCCTCTGATGGGATCCCTGGGATTGGATGGGATCCCTGGGATGAGATGGGATGGGTTGGGATCGGATGGGATGGGATGGGATCCCTGGGATGGGATCCCTGGAATGGGATGGGATCCCTGGAATGGGATCCCTGGGATGGGATGGGATGGGATGGGATGGGATGGGATGGGATGGGATGGGATGGGTTCCCCGGGATGGGATCCCTGGGATGGGATCCGTGGGATAGGGTCCCTGGGATGGGGTGGGATCGGAGGCAATGGGATGGGAAGGGATGGGATCCCTGGTATGGGATCACTGTTATGGAATCCCTGGGATGGGATGTGATGGGATGGGATGGGATCCCTGGGATGGGATAGGATCCCTGGGATGGGATCCCTGGGATGGGATGGGATGGGATGGGATGGGATGGGATGGGATGGGATGGGATGGGATGTGATCACAGGAATGGGATTGGATCCCTGGGATTGAATGGGATCCCTGCGATGGGATCCCTGGGATGGGATGGCATGGGATGGGATGGCTGGGATGGGATGGGATCCCTGGGGTAGGATCCCTGTGACAGGATGGGATCGGATCCCTGTGATGGCATGGGATGGCATGGGATGGGACGCCCTGGATGTTATCCCTGGGATGGGATGGGGTGGGATGTGATGGGATGGGAAGGGATGGGACCTCCGGGATGGGATCCCTGGGATGGGATGGGATGGGATGGGATGGGATGGGATGGGATCCCGGGGATGGGATGGGATCCCTGGCATGGCATGCCTGGCATGGGATCCTTGGGATGGTATCCCTAGAATGGGATCGGATGGGATGGGATGGGATGGGATGGGATGGGATGGGATGGGATGCGATCCCTGGGATTAGATGGGATGGGATCCCTGGGATGGGAACACTGGGATGAGATGGGATGGGATGGGATCCCTGGGATTGGATGGGATCCCTGGGATTATTTGGGATGGGATGGGATGGGATGGGATGGGACGGGACGGGACGGGACGGGACGGGATGGGATGGGATGGGATGGGATGGGATGGGATGTGATGGGATGGGATGGCATGGGATGGCATGGGATGGGATGGAATGGGATGGGATGGGATGGGATCCCTGGGATGAGATCCCTGCGATGGGATCCCTGGGATGGGTTGGGAGCCCTGGGATGAGATTGGATGGGATGGGATCCCTGGGGTGGATGGGATGGGATGGGATGGGATGGGATCCCCGGCGTGGGATGGGATCCTTGGGATGATATGGGATGGGATGGGATGGGATCCCCGGGATGGGATGGGATCCCTGGGATGGGATCACTAGGATGAGATCCTTGGGATGGGAGCCCTGGGATGGGATGGGATCCCTGGGATGGGATGGGATGGGATGTGATGGGATGGGATCCCCGGGATGGGATGGGATCCCCGGGATGGGATCCCTGGGATGGGATCCTTGGGATGGGATGGGATGGGATGGGATGGGATGGGATGGGATGGGATGGGATGGGATGGGATGGGATGGGATGGGATCTCAGGGATTGAATTGGATGCGATGGGATGTGATCCCTGGGATGGGATCACTTGGATGGGATACTTGGGATGGGAGCCCTGGAATGGGATGCGATCCCTGGGTTGGGATCCCTGGGATGGGATGGGATGGGATGGGATCCCTGGGATGGGATCCCTGGGATGGGATCCCTGGGATGCGATGGGATCCCTGAGATGGGATCCCTGGGATGGGATGGCATGGGATGATAGGGCTGGGATGGGATGGGATCACTGGGATAGGATGGGATGCGATCCCTGTGATGGGATGGGATCCCCTGGATGGTATGGGATCCCCTGGATGGGATGGGTTCCCTGGTATGGGCTCCTTGGGATGGGATGGGATCCCTGGGATGGGATCCCTGGGATGGGAACCATGGGATGGGATCCCTGGGATGAGATGGGATGGGATGGTTTTCCTGGGATTGGATCGGATCCCTGTGATGATGGGATGGGATGGGATGGGATGGGATGGGATGGGATGGGATGGGATGGGATGGGATGGGATGGGATGGGATGGGATGGGATGGGATGGGATGGGATGGGATGGGATGGGATGGGATGGGATTGGATGGGATGGGATGGGATGGGAGGGATCCGTGGCATGGCATCCCTGTGATGGCTGGGATCCTTGGGATGGGATCCCGGGGATGGGTGGGGATCCCTGGGATGGGATCCCTGGGATGGGATCCCTGGGATGGTATCCGTGGGATGGGATCCCTGTGATGGGTTGGGATCCCTGGGATGGGATCCTGTGGATGGGTTGGGATCTCTGCGATGGGATCCCTGGGATGGGATCCCTGGAATGGGATGTGAAGCCTGGGATGGGATCCCTGGGATGGGATCCATGGGATGGGATGGGATGGTATGGGTTCCCCGGGATGGGATACTTGGGATGGGACGGGATCCCTGGGATAGGGTCCCTGGGATGGGGTGGGATGGGAGGCAATGGGATGGGACGGGATGGGTTCCCCGGGGTGGGATCCCTGGGATGGGATCCCTGGGATGGGATGGGTGGGGAGCCCTGGGATGGAATGGGATGGGATGGGATGGGATGGGATGGGATGGGATGGGATGGGATGGGATGGGATGGGATGGGATGAGATGGGATGGGATCCCCGGCGTGGGATGGGATCCCTGGCATGGGATGGGATGGCATGGGATGGGATGGGATGGGATGGGATGGGATGGGATGGGATGGGATGGGATGGTATCCCAGGGATGGGATGGAATGCGATGGAATGTGACCCCTGCGATGGGATCACTAGCATGAGATCCTTGGGATGGGATCCCTGGAATGGGATGGGATGGGATGGGATGGGATGGGATGGGATGGGATGGGATGGGATTGGATGGGAGGGATCCCTGGGATGGGATGGCATGGGATGGGATGGCTGGGATGGTATGGTATCCCTGGGATAGGATCCCTGTGACAGGATGGGATCGGATCCCTGTGATGTCATGGGATGGCATGGGATGGGATGCCCTGGATGTTATCCCTGGGATGGGATGGGGTGGGATGTGATGGGATGGCAAGGGACGGGACCTCCGGGATGGGATCCCTGGGATAGGATCCCAGGGATGGGATGGGATGGGATGGGATGGGATGGGATGGGATGGGATGGGATGGGATGGGATGGGATGGGATCCCTGGCATGGGATGCCTGGCATGGGATCCTTGGGATGGGATCCCTAGAATGGGATGGGATGGGATGGGATAGGATGGGATGGGATGGGATCCCTGGGATGATATCGGATGGGATGGGATGGGATGGGATGGGATGGGATGGGATGGGATGGGATGGGATCAATAGGATGGGATCCCTGGGATGGGATCCCCTGGATGGGTTGGGATTCCTGCGATGGGATCCCTGCGATGGGATCCCTGGGATGGTATAGGATGGGATGGGATCCCTGAGGTGAGAAGGGATGGGATGGGATGGGATGGGATGGGATGGGATGGGATGGGATGGGATGGGATGGGATGGGATGGGATGGGATGGGAAGGGATGGGATGGGATGGCTTGGGATGGCTTGGGATGGCTTGGGATGGCATGGGATGTCATGGGATCGATGGGATGGGATGGGAGGGGATGGGATGGGATGGGATGTCATGGGATCGATGGGATGGGATGGGAGGGGATGGGATGGGATGGGATCCCTCTGATGGGATCCCTGGGATTGGATGGGATCCCTGGGATGAGATGGGATGGGATCCCTGGGATGGGATCCCTGGAATGGGATGGGATCCCAGGGGTGGGATGGGATGGGATGGGATGGGATGGGATGGGATGGGATGGGATGGGATGGGATGGGATGGGATGGGATGTGATCACTGGAATTGGATTGGATCCCTGGGATTGAATGGGATCCCTGGGATGGGATCCCTGGGATGGGATGGCATGGGATGGCATGGCTGGGATGGGATGGGATCCCTGGGATAGGATCCCTGTGACAGGATGGGATCGGATCCCTGTGATGGCATGGGATGGCATGGGATGGGATGCCCTGGATGTTATCCCTGGGATGGGATGGGGTGGGATGTGATGGGATGGCAAGGGACGGGACCTCCGGGATGGGATCCCTGGGATAGGATCCCTGGGATGGGATGGGATGGAATGGGATGGGATGGGATGGGATGGGATGGGATGGGATCCCTGGGATGGGATCCCTGGCATGGGATGCCTGGCATGGGATCCTTGGGATGGGATCCCTAGAATGGGATGGGATGGGATGGGATGGGATGGGATGGGATGGGATGGGATGGGATGGGATGGGATGGGATGGGATGGGATGGGATGGGATGGGATGGGAAGGGATCCCTGGGATGATATCGGATGGGATGGGATGGGATGGGATGGGATGGGATGGGATGGGATGGGATCCCTGGGATGGGATCCCTGGGATGGGATGTGAAGCCTGGGATGGGATACCTGGGATGGGATGGGATGGGATGGTATGGGATGGGATGGGATGGGATGAGATGGGTTCCCCGGGATGGGATCCTTGGGATGGGATGGGATCCCTGGGATAGGGTCCCTGGAATGGGGTGGGATGGGAGGCAAAGGGATGGGAAGGGATGGGTTCCCCGGGATGGGATCCCTGGGATGGGATCCCTGGGATGGGATGGGTGGGGAGCCCTGGGATGGAATGGGATGGGATGGGATGGGATGAGATGGGATGGGATGGGATGGGATGGGATCCCAGGGATGGGATGGAATGCGATGGAATGTGACCCCTGGGATGGGATCACTAGGATGAGATCCTTGGGATGGGATCCCTGGAATGGGATGGGATGGGATGGGATCGGATGGGATGGGATGGGATGGGATGGGATGGGATGGGATGGGAGGGATCCCTGGGATGGGATGGGATGGGATGGGATGGGATGGGATGGGATGGGATGGGATGGGATGGGAAGGGATGGGATCCCTGGGATGGGATCCCTGGGATGGGATCCCTGGGATGGGATCCCTGGGATGGGATGGGATGGGATGTGATGGGATGGGATGGGATCCCTGGGATGGGATAGGATCCCTGGGATGGGATCCCTGGGATCGGATGGGATGGGATGGGATGGGTTGGGATATGATCACTGGAATGGGATTGGATCCCTGGGATTGAATGGGATCCCTGGGATGGGATCCCTGGGATGGGATGGCATGGGATGGCATGGCTGGGATGGGATGGGATCCCTGGGATAGGATCCCTGTGACAGGATGGGATCGGATCCCTGTGATGGCATGGGATGGCATGGGATGGGATGCCCTGGATGTTATCCCTGGGATGGGATGGGGTGGGATGTGATAGGATGGGAAGGGACGGGACCTCCGGGATGGGATCCCTGGGTTAGGATCTCAGGGATGGGATGGGATGGGATGGGATGGGATGGGATGGGATGGGATGGGATGGGATGGGATCCCTGGGATGATATCGGATGGGATGGGATGGGATGGGATGGGATGGGATGGGATGGGATGGGATGGGATGGGATCAATAGGATGGGATCCCTGCGATGGGATCCCTGGGATGGTATAGGATGGGATGGGATCCCTGAGGTGAGAAGGGATGGGATGGGATGGGATGGGATGGGATGGGATGGGATGGGATGGGATGGGGTGGGATGGGATGGGATGGGATGGGATGGGATGGGATGGCTTGGGATGGCATGGGATGTCATGGGATCGATGGGATGGGATGGGAGGGGATGGGATGGGATGTCATGGGATCGATGGGATGGGATGGGAGGGGATGGGATGGGATGCATCCCTCTGATGGGATCCCTGGGATTGGATGGCATCCCTGGGATGACATGGGATGGGTTGGGATCGGATGGGATGGGATGGGATCCCTGGGATGGGATCCCTGGAATGGGATGGGATCCCAGGGATGTGATCCCTGGGATGGGATGGGATGGGATCCCTGTGATGGCATGGGATGGCATGGGATGGGATGCCCTGGATGTTTTCCCTGGGATGGGATGGGGTGGGATGTGATAGGATGGGAAGGGACGGGACCTCCGGGATGGGATCCCTGGGATAGGATTTCAGGGATGGGATGGGATGGGATGGGATGGGATGGGATGGGATGGGATGGGATGGGATGGGATGGGATCCCTGGGATGATATCGGATGGGATGGGATGGGATGGGATGGGATGGGTTGGGATCAATAGGATGGGATCCCTGGGATGGGATCCCCTGGATGGGTTGGGATCCCTGGGATGGGATCCCTGCGATGGGATCCCTGGGATGGTTTAGGATGGGATGGGATCCCTGAGGTGTGAAGGGATGGGATGGGATGGGATGGGATGGGATGGGATGGGATGGGATGGGATGGGATGGGATGGGATGGGATGGGATGGGATGGCTTGGGATGGCATGCGATGTCATGGGATCGATGGGATGGGATGGGAGGGGATGGGATGGGATGGGAGGGGATGGGATGGGATGGGATGGGATGTCATGGGATCGATGGGATGGGATGGGAGGGGATGGGATGGGATGGGATCCCTCTGATGGGATCCCTGGGATTGGATGGGATCCCTGGGATGAGATGGGATGGGTTGGGATCGGATGGGATGGGATGGGATCCCTGGGATGGGATCCCTGGAATGGGATGGGATCCCAGGGATGGGATCCCTGGGATGGGATGGGATAGGATCCCTGTGATGGCATGGGATGGCATGGGATGGGATGCCCTGGATGTTATCCCTGGGATGGGATGGGATGGGATGGGATGGGATGGGATGGGATGGGATGGGATGGGATGGGATCCCTGGGATGATATCGGACGGGATGGGATGGGATCAATAGAATGGGATCCCTGGGATGGGATCCCCTGGATGGGTTGGGATCCCTGGGATGGGATCCCTGCGATGGGATCCCTGGGATGGTATAGGATGGGATGGGATCCCTGAGGTGAGAAGGGATGGGATGGGATGGGATGGGATGGGATGGGATGGGATGGGATGGGATGGGATGGGATGGGATGGGATGGGATGGGATGGGATGGGATGGCTTGGGATGGCATGGGATGTCATGGGATCGATGGGATGGGATGGGAGGGGATGGGATGGGATGGGATGTCATGGGATCGATGGGATGGGATGGGAGGGGATGGGATGGGATGGGATCCCTCTGATGGGATCCCTGGGATTGGATGGGATCCCTGGGATGAGATGGGATGGGTTGGGATCGGATGGGATGGGATGGGATCCCTGGGATGGGATCCCTGGAATGGGATGGGATCCCTGGAATGGGATCCCTGGGATGGGATGGGATGGGATGGGATGGGATGGGATGGGATGGGATGGGATGGGCTCCCCGGGATGGGATCCCTGGGATGGGATCCGTGGGATAGGGTCCCTGGGATGGGGTGGGATCGGAGGCAATGGGATGGGAAGGGATGGGATCCCTGGTATGGGATCACTGTTATGGAATCCCTGGGATGGGATGTGATGGGATGGGATGGGATCCCTGGGATGGGATAGGATCCCTGGGATGGGATCCCTGGGATGGGATGGGATGGGATGGGATGGGATGGGATGGGATGGGATGGGATGGGATGGGATGTGATCACTGGAATGGGATTGGATCCCTGGGATTGAATGGGATCCCTGCGATGGGATCCCTGGGATGGGATGGCATGGGATGGGATGGCTGGGATGGGATGGGATCCCTGGGATAGGATCCCTGTGACAGGATGGGATCGGATCCCTGTGATGGCATGGGATGGCATGGGATGGGACGCCCTGGATGTTATCCCTGGGATGGGATGGGGTGGGATGTGATGGGATGGGAAGGGATGGGACCTCCGGGATGGGATCCCTGGGATGGGATGGGATGGGATGGGATGGGATGGGATGGGATGGGATGGGATGGGATGGGATGGGATCCCGGGGATGGGATCCCGGGGATGGGATGGGATCCCTGGCATGGCATGCCTGGCATGGGATCCTTGGGATGGTATCCCTAGAATGGGATCGGATGGGATGGGATGGGATGGGATGGGATGCGATCCCTGGGATTAGATGGGATGGGATCCCTGGGATGGGAACACTGGGATGGGATGGGATCCCTGGGATGGGATCCCTGGGAAGGAATGGGAACACTGGGATGAGATGGGATGGGATGGTATTCCTGGGATTGGATGGGATCCCTGGGATTATTTGGGATGGGATGGGATGGGATGGGATGGGACGGGACGGGACGGGACGGGATGGGATGGGATGGGATGGGATGGGATGGGATGGGATCGGATCGGATGGGATGGGATGGCATGGGATGGCATGGGATGGGATGGCATGGGATGGGATGGGATGGGATCCCTGGGATGAGATCCCTGCGATGGGATCCCTGGGATGGGTTGGGAGCCCTGGGATGAGATTGGATGGGATGGGATCCCTGGGGTGCGATGGGATGGGATGGGATGGGATGGGATCCCCGGCGTGGGATGGGATCCTTGGGATGATATGGGATGGGATGGGATGGGATCCCCGGGATGGGATGGGATCCCTGGGATGGGATCACTAGGATGAGATCCTTGGGATGGGAGCCCTGGGATGGGATGGGATCCCTGGGATGGGATGGGATGGGATGTGATGGGATGGGATCCCCGGGATGGGATGGGATCCCCGGGATGGGATCCCTGGGATGGGATCCTTGGGATGGGATGGGATGGGATTGGATGGGATGGGATGGGATGGGATCTCAGGGATTGAATTGGATGCGATGGGAAGTGATCACTGGAATGGGATTGGATCCCTGGGATTGAATGGGATCCCTGGGATGGGATCCCTGGGATGGGATGGCATGGGATGGGATGGCTGGGATGGGATGGTATCCCTGGGATAGGATCCCTGTGACAGGATGGGATCGGATCCCTGTGATGGCATGGGATGGCATGGGATGGGATGCCCTGGATGTTATCCCTGGGATGGGATGGGGTGGGATGTGATAGGATGGGAAGGGACGGGACCTCCGGGATGGGATCCCTGGGTTAGGATCTCAGGGATGGGATGGGATGGGATGGGATGGGATGGGATGGGATGGGATGGGATGGGATGGGATGGGATGGCTTGGGATAGCATGGGATGTCATGGGATCGATGGGATGGGATGGGAGGGGATGGGATGGGATGGGATGTCATGGGATCGATGGGATGGGATGGGAGGGGATGGGATGGGATGGGATCCCTCTGATGGGATCCCTGGGATTGGATGGGATCCCTGGGATGAGATGGGATGGGTTGGGATCGGATGGGATGGGATGGGATCCCTGGGATGGGATCCCTGGAATGGGATGGGATCCCTGGAATGGGATCCCTGGGATGGGATGGGATGGGATGGGATGGGATGGGCTCCCCGGGATGGGATCCCTGGGATGGGATCCGTGGGATAGGGTCCCTGGGATGGGGTGGGATCTGAGGCAATGGGATGGGAAGGGATGGGATCCCTGGTATGGGATCACTGTTATGGAATCCCTGGGATGGGATGTGATGGGATGGGATGGGATCCCTGGGATGGGATAGGATCCCTGGGATGGGATCCCTGGGATGGGATGGGATGGGATGGGATGGGATGGGATGGGATGGGATGGGATGGGATGTGATCACTGGAATGGGATTGGATCCCTGGGATTGAATGGGATCCCTGCGATGGGATCCCTGGGATGGGATGGCATGGGATGGGATGGCTGGGATGGGATGGGATCCCTGGGATAGGATCCCTGAGACAGGATGGGATCGGATCCCTGTGATGGCATGGGATGGCATGGGATGGGACGCCCTGGATGTTATCCCTGGGATGGGATGGGGTGGGATGTGATGGGATGGGAAGGGATGGGACCTCCGGGATGGGATCCCTGGGATGGGATGGGATGGGATGGGATGGGATGGGATGGGATGGGATGGGATGGGATGGGATGGGATGGGATCCCGGGGATGGGATCCCGGGGATGGGATCCCGGGGATGGGATGGGATCCCTGGCATGGCATGCCTGGCATGGGATCCTTGGGATGGTATCCCTAGAATGGGATCGGATGGGATGGGATGGGATGGGATGGGATGCGATCCCTGGGATTAGATGGGATGGGATCCCTGGGATGGGAACACTGGGATGGGATGGGATCCCTGGGATGGGATCCCTGGGAAGGAATGGGAACACTGGGATGAGATGGGATGGGATGGTATTCCTGGGATTGGATGGGATCCCTGGGATTATTTGGGATGGGATGGGATGGGATGGGATGGGACGGGACGGGACGGGACGGGATGGGATGGGATGGGATGGGATGGGATGGGATGGGATGGGATCGGATCGGATGGGATGGGATGGCATGGGATGGCATGGGATGGGATGGCATGGGATGGGATGGGATGGGATCCCTGGGATGAGATCCCTGCGATGGGATCCCTGGGATGGGTTGGGAGCCCTGGGATGAGATTGGATGGGATGGGATCCCTGGGGTGCGATGGGATGGGATGGGATGGGATGGGATCCCCGGCGTGGGATGGGATCCTTGGGATGATATGGGATGGGATGGGATGGGATCCCCGGGATGGGATGGGATCCCTGGGATGGGATCACTAGGATGAGATCCTTGGGATGGGAGCCCTGGGATGGGATGGGATCCCTGGGATGGGATGGGATGGGATGTGATGGGATGGGATCCCCGGGATGGGATGGGATCCCCGGGATGGGATCCCTGGGATGGGATCCTTGGGATGGGATGGGATGGGATTGGATGGGATGGGATGGGATGGGATCTCAGGGATTGAATTGGATGCGATGGGAAGTGATCACTGGAATGGGATTGGATCCCTGGGATTGAATGGGATCCCTGGGATGGGATCCCTGGGATGGGATGGCATGGGATGGGATGGCTGGGATGGGATGGTATCCCTGGGATAGGATCCCTGTGACAGGATGGGATCGGATCCCTGTGATGGCATGGGATGGCATGGGATGGGATGCCCTGGATGTTATCCCTGGGATGGGATGGGGTGGGATGTGATAGGATGGGAAGGGACGGGACCTCCGGGATGGGATCCCTGGGATAGGATCCCAGGGATGGGATGGGATGGGATGGGATGGGATGGGATGGGATGGGATGGGATGGGATGGGATGGGATGGGATGGGATCCCTGGCATGGGATGCCTGGCATGGGATCCTTGGGATGGGATCCCTAGAATGGGATGGGATGGGATGGGATGGGATGGGATGGGATGGGATGGGATGGGATGGGATGGGATGGGATCCCTGGGATGATATCGGATGGGATGGGATGGGATGGGATGGTATGGGATGGGATGGGATGGGATCAATAGGATGGGATCCCTGGGATGGGATCCCCTGGATGGGTTGGGATCCCTGGGATGGGATCCCTGCGATGGGATCCCTGGGATGGTATAGGATGGGATGGGATCCCTGAGGTGAGAAGGGATGGGATGGGATGGGATGGGATGGGATGGGGTGGGATGGGATGGGATGGGATGGGATGGGATGGGATGGGATGGGATGGGATGGCTTGGGATGGCATGGGATGGCATGGGATCGATGGGATGGGATGGGAGGGGATGGGATGGGATGTCATGGGATCGATGGGATGGGATGGGAGGGGATGGGATGGGATGGGATCCCTCTGATGGGATCCCTGGGATTGGATGGGATCCCTGGGATGGGATGGGATTGGTTGGGATCGGATGGGATGGGATGGGATCCCTGGGATGGGATCCCTGGAATGGGATGGGATCCCAGGGATGGGATCCCTGGGATGGGATGGGATAGGATCCCTGGGATGGCATGGGATGGCATGGGATGGGATGCCCTGGATGTTATCCCTGGGATGGGATGGGGTGGGATGTGATAGGATGGGAAGGGACGGGACCTCCGGGATGGGATCCCTGGGATAGGATCTCAGGGATGGGATGGGATGGGATGGGATGGGATGGGATGGGATGGGATGGGATGGGATGGGATGGGATGGGATCCCTGGGATGATATCGGATGGGATGGGATGGGATGGGATGGGATGGGATGGGATGGGATGGGATGGGATCAATAGGATGGTATCCCTGGGATGGGATCCCCTGGATGGGTTGGGATCCCTGGGATGGGATCCCTGCGATGGGATCCCTGGGATGGTTTAGGATGGGATGGGATCCCTGAGGTGTGAAGGGATGGGATGGGATGGGATGGGATGGGATGGGATGGGATGGGATGGGATGGGATGGGATGGGATGGGATGGGATGGGATGGGATGGCTTGGGATGGCATGCGATGTCATGGGATCGATGGGATGGGATGGGAGGGGATGGGATGGGATGGGAGGGGATGGGATGGGATGGGATGTCATGGGATCGATGGGATGGGATGGGAGGGGATGGGATGGGATGGGATCCCTCTGATGGGATCCCTGGGATTGGATGGGATCCCTGGGATGGGATGGGATGGGTTGGGATCGGATGGGATGGGATGGGATCCCTGGGATGGGATCCCTGGAATGGGATGGGATCCCAGGGATGGGATCCCTGAGATGGGATGGGATAGGATCCCTGGGATGGCATGGGATGGCATGGGATGGGATGCCCTGGATGTTATCCCTGGGATGGGATGGGGTGGGATGTGATAGGATGGGAAGGGACGGGACCTCCGGGATGGGATCCCTGGCATAGGATCTCAGGGATGGGATGGGATGGGATGGGATGGGATGGGATGGGATGGGATGGGATGGGATGGGATGGCTTGGGATGGCATGGGATGGCATGGGATCGATGGGATGGGATGGGAGGGGATGGGATGGGATGTCATGGGATCGATGGGATGGGATGGGAGGGGATGGGATGGGATGGGATCCCTCTGATGGGATCCCTGGGATTGGATGGGATCCCTGGGATGGGATGGGATTGGTTGGGATCGGATGGGATGGGATGGGATCCCTGGGATGGGATCCCTGGAATGGGATGGGATCCCAGGGATGGGATCCCTGGGATGGGATGGGATAGGATCCCTGGGATGGCATGGGATGGCATGGGATGGGATGCCCTGGATGTTATCCCTGGGATGGGATGGGGTGGGATGTGATAGGATGGGAAGGGACGGGACCTCCGGGATGGGATCCCTGGGATAGGATCTCAGGGATGGGATGGGATGGGATGGGATGGGATGGGATGGGATGGGATGGGATGGGATGGGATGGGATCCCTGGGATGATATCGGATGGGATGGGATGGGATGGGATGGGATGGGATGGGATGGGATGGGATGGGATCAATAGGATGGTATCCCTGGGATGGGATCCCCTGGATGGGTTGGGATCCCTGGGATGGGATCCCTGCGATGGGATCCCTGGGATGGTTTAGGATGGGATGGGATCCCTGAGGTGTGAAGGGATGGGATGGGATGGGATGGGATGGGATGGGATGGGATGGGATGGGATGGGATGGGATGGGATGGGATGGGATGGGATGGGATGGGATGGCTTGGGATGGCATGCGATGTCATGGGATCGATGGGATGGGATGGGAGGGGATGGGATGGGATGGGAGGGGATGGGATGGGATGGGATGTCATGGGATCGATGGGATGGGATGGGAGGGGATGGGATGGGATGGGATCCCTCTGATGGGATCCCTGGGATTGGATGGGATCCCTGGGATGGGATGGGATGGGTTGGGATCGGATGGGATGGGATGGGATCCCTGGGATGGGATCCCTGGAATGGGATGGGATCCCAGGGATGGGATCCCTGAGATGGGATGGGATAGGATCCCTGGGATGGCATGGGATGGCATGGGATGGGATGCCCTGGATGTTATCCCTGGGATGGGATGGGGTGGGATGTGATAGGATGGGAAGGGACGGGACCTCCGGGATGGGATCCCTGGCATAGGATCTCAGGGATGGGATGGGATGGGATGGGATGGGATGGGATGGGATCCCTGGGATGATATCGGACGGGATGGGATGGGATCAATAGAATGGGATCCCTGGGATGGGATCCCCTGGATGGGTTGGGATCCCTGGGATGGGATCCCTGCAATGGGATCCCTGGGATGGTATAGGATGGGATGGGATCCCTGAGGTGAGAAGGGATGGGATGGGATGGGATGGGATGGGATGGGATGGGATGGGATGGGATGGGATGGGATGGGATGGGATGGGATGGGATGGGATGGGATGGGATGGCTTGGGATGGCTTGGGATGGCATGGGATGTCATGGGATCGATGGGATGGGATGGGAGGGGATGGGATGGGATGGGATGTCATGGGATCGATGGGATGGGATGGGAGGGGATGGGATGGGATGGGATCCCTCTGATGGGATCCCTGGGATTGGATGGGATCCCTGGGATGAGATGGGATGGGTTGGGATCGGATGGGATGGGATGGGATCCCTGGGATGGGATCCCTGGAATGGGATGGGATCCCTGGAATGGGATCCCTGGGATGGGATGGGATGGGATGGGATGGGATGGGATGGGATGGGATGGGATGGGATGGGATGGGATGGGTTCCCCGGGATGGGATCCCTGGGATGGGATCCGTGAGATAGGGTCCCTGGGATGGGGTGGGATTGGAGGCAATGGGATGGGAAGGGATGGGATCCCTGGTATGGGATCACTGTTATGGAATCCCTGGGATGGGATGTGATGGGATGGGATGGGATCCCTGGGATGGGATAGGATCCCTGGGATGGGATCCCTGGGATGGGATGGGATGGGATGGGATGGGATGGGATGGGATGGGATGGGATGGGATGTGATCACTGGAATGGGATTGGATCCCTGGGATTGAATGGGATCCCTGCGATGGGATCCCTGGGATGGGATGGCATGGGATGGGATGGCTGGGATGGGATGGGATCCCTGGGATAGGATCCCTGTGACAGGATGGGATCGGATCCCTGTGATGGCATGGGATGGCATGGGATGGGACGCCCTGGATGTTATCCCTGGGATGGGATGGGGTGGGATGTGATGGGATGGGAAGGGATGGGACCTCCGGGATGGGATCCCTGGGATGGGATGGGATGGGATGGGATGGGATGGGATGGGATGGGATGGGATGGGATGGGATGGGATCCCGGGGATGGGATGGGATCCCTGGCATGGCATGCCTGGCATGGGATCCTTGGGATGGTATCCCTAGAATGGGATCGGATGGGATGGGATGGGATGGGATGGGATGCGATCCCTGGGATTAGATGGGATGGGATCCCTGGGATGGGAACACTGGGATGGGATGGGATCCCTGGGATGGGATCCCTGGGAAGGAATGGGAACACTGGGATGAGATGGGATGGGATGGTATTCCTGGGATTGGATGGGATCCCTGGGATTATTTGGGATGGGATGGGATGGGATGGGATGGGACGGGACGGGACGGGACGGGATGGGATGGGATGGGATGGGATGGGATGGGATGGGATGGGATGGGATCGGATGGGATGGGATCGGATGGGATGGGATGGCATGGGATGGCATGGGATGGGATGGCATGGGATGGGATGGGATGGGATCCCTGGGATGAGATCCCTGCGATGGGATCCCTGGGATGGGTTGGGAGCCCTGGGATGAGATTGGATGGGCTGGGATCCCTGGGGTGCGATGGGATGGGATGGGATGGGATGGGATCCCCGGCGTGGGATGGGATCCTTGGGATGATATGGGATGGGATGGGATGGGATCCCCGGGATGGGATGGGATCCCTGGGATGGGATCACTAGGATGAGATCCTTGGGATGCGAGCCCTGGGATGGGATGGGATCCCTGGGATGGGATGGGATGGGATGTGATGGGATGGGATCCCCGGGATGGGATGGATCCCCGGGATGGGATCCCTGGGATGGGATCCTTGGGATGGGATGGGAAGGGATGGGATGGGATGGGATGGGATGGGATGGGATCTCAGGGATTGAATTGGATGCGATGGGATGTGATCCCTGGGATGGGATCACTTGGATGGGATACTTGGGATGGGAGCCCTGGAATGGGATGCGATCCCTGGGTTGGGATCCCTGGGATGGGATGGGATGGGATGGGATGTCTTGGGATGGCATGGGATGTCATGGGATCGATGGGATGGGATGGGATGGGATGGGATGGGATGGGATGGGATGGGATGGGATGGGATGGGATCCCTGGGATGGGATCCCTGGGATGGGATCCCTGGGATGCGATGGGATCCCTGAGATGGGATCCCTGGGATGGGATGGCATGGGATGATAGGGCTGGGATGGGATGGGATCACTGGGATAGGATGGGATGCGATCCCTGTGATGGGATGGGATCCCCTGGATGGTATGGGATCCCCTGGATGGGATGGGTTCCCTGGTATGGGCTCCTTGGGATGGGATGGGATCCCTGGGATGGGATCCCTGGGATGGGAACCATGGGATGGGATCCCTGGGATGAGATGGGATGGGATGGTTTTCCTGGGATTGGATCGGATCCCTGTGATGATGGGATGGGATGGGATGGGATGGGATGGGATGGGATGGGATGGGATGGGATGGGATGGGATGGGATGGGATGGGATGGGATGGGATGGGATGGGATGGGATGGGATTGGATGGGATGGGATTGGATGGGATGGGATGGGAGGGATCCGTGGCATGGCATCCCTGTGATGGCTGGGATCCTTGGCATGGGATCCCGGGGATGGGTGGGGATCCCTGGGATGGGATCCCTGGGATGGGATCCCTGGGATGGTATCCGTGGGATGGGATCCCTGTGATGGGTTGGGATCCCTGGGATGGGATCCTGTGGATGGGTTTGGATCTCTGCGATGGGATCCCTGGGATGGGATCCCTGGGATGGGATAGGATGGGATGGGATCCCTGGGATGAGTTGTGATGGGATGGTATTCCTGTGATGAGATGGGATCCGTGGGGTGAGAAGGGATGGTATGGGATGGGACGGGATGGGATGGGATCCCTGGCATGGGATCCCTGGCATGGCGTCCTTGGCATGGGATGGGATGGGATGGGATGGGATGGGATGGGATGGGATGGGATGGGATGGGATGGGATCCCAGGGATGGGATGGGATGGGATGCGATGGGATGGGATGGGATGGGATCCTGGGTTGGGATGGGATGGGATGGGATGGGATGGGATGGGAGGGATACCTGGGATGGGATGGGATGGGATGGGATGGGATGGGATGGGATGGGATGGGATGGGATGGGATGGGATGGGATGGCATGGGATGGGATGGGATGGCATGGGATGGCATGGGATGGCATGGGATGGAATGTGATCCCTGGTATGGGATCCCTGGAATGGGATGGGATGGGATGGGATGGGATGGGATGGGATGGGATGGGATGGGATGGGATGGGATGGGATGGGATGGGATGGGATGGGATGGGATGAGATGGGATGGGATGGGATGGGATCACTGGAATGGGATGGGAACCCTGGGATGGGATGACATCCCTGGGATTCGATCCATGGGATGGGATGGCATGGGTTGGGATGGTTGTGTTGGGATGGGATCCCTGGGATAGGATCCCTGTAACACGATGGGATGGGATCCCTGTGATGGGATGGGATCCTTTGGATGGGATGGGATGCCATGGGATGTGATCCCTGGGATGGGATGTGGTGGGATGGGATGGGATGGGATGGGATGGGATGGGATGGGATGGGATGGGATGGGATGGGATGGGATGGGATGGGATGGGATGGGATCCCTGGCATGGGATGCCTGGCATGGGATCCTTGGGATGGCATCCCTGGCATGGGATGGGATGGGATGGGATGGGATGGGATGGGATGGGATGGGGTGGGATCCCAGGGATGGGATGGAATGCGATGGGATGTGATCCCTGGGATGGGATCACTAGGATGGGATCCTTGGGATGGGAGCCCTGGGATGGGATGGGATCCCTGAGTTGGGATCCCTGGGATGGGATCCCTGGGATGGCATGGGATCCCTTGAATGGGTTCCCTGGGATGGGACGCGATGGGATGGGAAGGGATGGGATCCCTTGGATGAGATGGGATCCCTGGAATGGGATCCCTGGGATGGGATGGGATCCCAGGGATGGGATCCCTCGGATGGGATGGTATGGGAACCCAGGGACGGAAAGGGATTGGATCCCTGGGATGGGATCCCTGGGATGGGATGGGATCCCTGGGATAAGATGGGATGGGATGGGATGGGATGGGATGGGATGGGATGGGATGGGATGGGATGGGATGGGATACCTGGGATGGGATCCCTGGGTTGAGATCCCTGGGATGGGAGAGGATCCCTGGGATTGTATCCCTGAGATGGGATGGGATCCCTGGGACGGGATCCCTGGGACTGGATGGGATCTCTGAGATGGGATGGGATTCCTGGGATGGGATTGGATCCATGGCATAGGATCCATGGGATCGGATGGGATCCCTCGGATAGGATGGGGTCCCTGGGATGGGATCCTTGGGATGGGACGGGACGGGATGGGATGGGATGCGATGCAATGGTATGGGATCCCCGGGATGGGATGGGATCCCTGGGATGGGATCCCTGGGATGGGATGGGATGGGATGGGATGGGATGGGATGGGATGGGATGGGATGGGATGGGATTGGATCCCTGGGATGGGATGGGATCGCCTGGATGGGATGGGATCCCAGGAATGGGATGGGATGGGATGGGATGGGATGGGATGGGATGGGATGGGATGGGATGGGATGGGATGGGATGGGATGGGATGGGATCCCTGTGATGGGATCCCTGGGATGGGATCCCTAGGATGGGATGGGATCTCTGAGACGGGATGGGATTCCTGGTATGGGATGGGATGGGATCCCTTAGATGGGATCCCTGGGATCAGATTCCAGGGATGGGATGGGATGGGATCCCTGGGATGGGATGGGATCCCTGGGATGGGATCCGTGGGATGGGATCCCTGGGATGGGATCCGTGGGATGGGATCCCTGTGATGGGTTGGGATCCCTGGGATGGGATCCTGTGGATGGGTTGGGATCTCTGCGATGGGATCCCTGGGATGGGATCCCTGGGATGGGATAGGATGGGATGGGATCCCTGGGATGAGTTGTGATGGGATGGTATTCCTGTGATGAGATGGGATCCGTGGGGTAAGAAGGGATGGTATGGGATGGGACGGGATGGGATGGGATCCCTGGCATGGGATCCCTGGCATGGGATCCTTGGCATGGGATGGGATGGGATGGGATGGGATGGGATGGGATGGGATGGGATGGGATCCCAGGGATGGGATGGGATGGGATGGGATGGGATGGGATGGGATGGGATGGGATGGGATGGGAGGGATCCCTGGGATGGG